>NW_026623765.1:197890-271546 GCF_030028575.1 Malurus melanocephalus | reverse complement strand
CTCGCGCCCGGGCGACCCCGTACCTGAGGGGGTCTCGCGCCTGAGGCGAACCCGCCCCTGAGGCGACCCCGTACCTGAGGGGAGCCCGCCCCTGAGGCGAGCCTGAGGGCGGTCGTCGGCGGGAAGGCGCTGAGGCGAGTGAGGGAGCCCGCGACGCCGCTCTCGGCGGCGGCCCCCTCTGCCCCCCTGCTCACGGCGCTGTTTCCCCACCCTCACAGCGAACCGTGCGGCCGCCGGGTCCTCGCCCAACGCTACCGAGCCGCAGCGGCACGGGGAGCGGGAGGCCGGGAGCCGYGAGGGCGAGCCCGTGCCGGGTCCCGACTACGAGGAGGATGAAGAGGAGTACGAGGAGGCGCCGCCCGTCCACCAGTACATCGTGGACGACTTGATCCGAGGTGAGTCGGCGGCGCTGGGGCTGTGATCTCGCAACTTGCGAGAGAGCGCCRGCTTATGCCTTTTCTGTCTTCTAAACGCTGCTATGCTTAGCTCGTGGAGTATGGGGCAAAAACGTGCTTGTGCTTGAAGCTGCTGCTTTAGAAATAGCTGTCGCGGTGGAAACTTATCGTGAGTGTGCCAGGGTGTGTGGAAGCTGCAGGTTAGTTGGTAGCTTGCTGTCTATAGCTTTATCCTCCTGACAAACCTGACAGGAGGGCTGTGCTCAGGTGTCGACCACCCTACTTAGTGTAGAAGCATCAGTGGCATTTATAGGCACTGTTTGGCCCTGAAGGTTTGTTTTACTCAAGTTGTCTGTCTTGCTCCAAGAATTTTCTGGTATTTTCTGATGGCTTATTTGGGTTGGAGTCAACTGGAATTTCTTGGGAAAGCAGGCACTTAAACCCCTTAAGTGGCTGCAGGAAAATTTGTTGAGCGTCTTTCGGGCAATGCTTCACTGTCAATAGCTGTTGTGTGTATTTATTGTAATTTGCCTATTTGCTGAGCTGCAAGATTTGAGCAGTCTACCTGACTGTGGGAATGGGAGTACTTTGTTGGTTTTGGGTTAAGTGCAGTTGCAATACAAGCCAGGTATCTACAAGTGATTTGAACCTCAGTAGGTGTGAGTAGGCTGATCCTGTTGCCTCCAGCATGGATCTGACTACTGATTTTCCTGCAGAAACRCCCTGAGATTTGAATGTGACTAAAGGACCTCTTAAATGAAGTGGCATCACACTCTGTGTGGTCACTTGAGGGGATTTGTGTACTGAAGGTCTTTGTGAAGATCTCCAGGAGAAATGTGCCTGTTGGTGCTACCGAGCAGTTCAGCCTGTAAAGCTACTGGTTTGGTGGCTGAAGTATTGCCTTAACTGCACAGAAACCAAACTTGTTACTGAAGGTGGTTGGTCTGTAGACCAGCTTTTCTGCTTGGCACAAGGTTTATCTGTGGCTAAACCTTGAAGCTGTTATGATTCAGCTGGGGATGGCTTTCCTGGCCRTGCAGCCTGCAGACGGGGACACTGAGATCAAGCTGACAAGCTGAGCCTGGGAGAGGGAGGAAGGGAAGCAGCCTCAATTATGAAAGCGCAAACCTAAAGATCAAGTCAGACGGGACAGAACAGGGGCCTTTGACTGTCAGGAGTGAGCTCACACTTCCAGGCACAGGAAACCTTGCTGCAGGAACTGTGCACCTGGTTTACATATTAATATAGTTTATACCATTTCCATCAGACTTCTGGTTGCTGAAGGCATTTTTGCTTTTAAGTAACTTCAAGCCAGGCTTGTTGCTCTAGAAGTTAAAATGATCAGCTGTCTAGACAACAGTGAACTACACCTTGTTTCTTTGTATGGGCTCTCAGCACCAGAAATACAGGGTTAGGAAGTAGTTAGATCCAGTTGTGCCTATTGTGGTGATTGACTGTGTGCATAGTGCTCTGGGTAAAATATTAATTATCTAGAACTTATTTTCATTAGGTCTGCAGAGCACAAGAGCGAAATYGAAGCTTGTRAATAGCTCYGCTGYCTCTTAAGGCCTGTTTAAATCTCCYGGGTAACTGKTACTCCTGAGCAGCAGTGTTGCAMTGAGGGCTGGTGCGGCAGCTAACAGTGCAGGGGACAGGTTCTTCCAAAAAATATTCTTTTGCCAAGTTAGTGCGAACCAACACTATAGAACTTTGCTGCATGGGGGGCAGCTCTGGAGTTTCTGACGCTTGGTCAGTGGCTGGTTTGTTCTCCTCAGCGAAAGGAACATGATTGCCCTTGCCTAAATCCAAGGGCTACTAAGTCATCAGGGTTTTAAACCGCACTCTTCTGGAGGTTTGTCTTAATTGAGATAATGAGGGGGAGCAGTAAGCGGCAGAATAAATAGCCTGACTCTCACGGACTGTTGCCTTCACTCCGCCCCTGCGCTCAGCATCTCTCACAAAGCAGGGGAACTGGAAAGGAACTCTCTCCTGCTGAAGACAGCACGGCCAGTTGTTTAGGTCAAACAAGTATGCTAACCGGGATAGCAAGCTGCTTTGCCTCGGCAAGTGCCCAGGACTATCTAGTGAGTTACAATGCCTTTCATCACTGATGCAAATGGGGAGTTTAGGGCCACGAAGCTATTAGCCTTGTATCTGAGTCTGTATAAAACTAGAGGATGGCTTGGCTCRGCATGAATTCCCTGTTCTTTACAGGCCTTTGCTTGAAGCTGTGCTGGTACTCTCAAGTGTCTTATGCTGTGAAGTGCTGCAACGTGTGTCTCTGCTGCTCTTCATCTCTGGTGGCTCTTGGCTYATCTGCTCCTGCTGCCTCTCCTCTGCATGGCACAGGACTTAAGGGTAGCAGAGTTGTACTTTAATGAGTTGCTGAGCTTGCTGCSTTTGTGCTGGATGTGAGATACCCAGCAGCATTCTCATTTGCATCCTGTGCTTCCTGGTCACAGACCTTCCTGCAGTGATGGTCCTTCTTGCTCTCACCGCATTCTTTAATTCAATTTTCTCAGAATTGTGCTTTGTAGCACTTTTGTACCAAGTCGTGTCCTTTTTTCAGTTGAACCTGTGGTTAAACCCAAGCCATCAAAAAGGGGGGGAGAGAAGAATGCTGGCAAATCAAGAAGGAAGAAAAACAAAGGGAAAAATAAGAAGAAAGGGACTCCCTGTGAAATGGAATACAAAAATTTTTGCATCCATGGAGAATGCATATACCGAGAACATCACCAGATGGTGACCTGCAAGTAAGTTACTTGTACCTTGTGAGTTAGGTGTGATTGCCATGAGCCAGTGGCATATAAGGGCTCGGAGGAAAAATCRGTGTTGACTTGGCACAGATCCATCTCCTGCCATATTTTGACTGAGAGATTTCTGCCATGTAAATTAAGTGATGATGGAATCTGAGATGCATAACAAGCCACTGAACTCATCAGTTGGTCATAAACCAAAAGAATGAAAAGGCGTGTCTTTCTGGAACATCACACCCAAACTAATCTCAACTTGTTGAAATGCTGACAAACCTTGTGCTAGAGCAGTGACTGCATTTCATGAACACGCTCTGAAGTGAGCATCTTGAGATTCATGGGAAACTCGGAAGATGTCTAAGTCAGGCCTGAATTTGTGTGGGTGTCCTTGGCTCCAGACAGCACAAGAGCTGATAAGAACTTGTGTTAATATTTACTTGCAGGTGTCATCAGGATTWTTTTGGTGAGCGCTGTGGTGAACAGTTCATGAAGACTCAAAGGAAGAATGATGTGGCAGACTACTCCAAGACTGTGTTGGTTGTGGTAGCTGTCCTGCTCTCAAGTGTCAGCTTCATTACTGTACTTATCATTGTGATAGTGCAGTAAGTATTGTCCTCTTTGGTGTCTATCTTCCTTAAGTGTGAATGGGGGYTGTGCCCAATAACCCCAGAATGTGCATGGCTCATCTGAATGACCTTTGTGAAAAGCATCCACAAAGGATAAGCTCTTATTCCAGCTTGGATGTGTCTAGAGGGTAGAAGCAAGGTCTGTGACCCTAATATTTTAAACCAAGAGCTTTTTTTGCTCTTGCTGTAACCAGGATAGTTAGAGTTCTGTAGAACATCAGCAGGAAGCCCAGGAGGAGCATTAATGCTTACGCAGCAGTGCCTTCCCTAATCCTTGTGGAGAGGCCTGCAAGCAGCAATGTGMCAGCCTCATGCATGGCTATTATCCAGCAGCTGGATACACAGGTGGAGGGTAGGAAATGGTACTCTGACAGTCCATTTATTAATGGATGTTACTGGGCTTAAATACTTACACTTGGAGGGGAAATAAATGAGCAGACATGCTTGTGGTCCCAAATTCTGCTTGCTGTTAATATGGAGGGAACACTATTTCAGCTGAACCAGGTCATCAGCATCTGGAGTCCTGTTAATACATTGAAAGAGCTTTTCTGGGTATGTGTTTCAGATCATATAACAAACTGAATACTGGACTAGTCCTCCAGTTCTGCCACTGCTGCTCCAGCACTGTAGGGCTTGCAATCTTGTAGAGACTCAAGGTTCAGTCTAATTTTAGATCTTGATGAAGCACATCAGCTGAATTGGGTACGTGCTGTACCCTTTCCTGCAATTCAGGAAACAAGGTGCGCGTTTGTCACTTCACTGTTGCTTCATATTTAACTCTAAACTTGAAGAATGCTGGGATGAACACTTGTTCTCTGAACACTGCCCCATTCCTTGCTGTTAGGAGAGACAACCAGTTCTTTAGTCCTCTAAGAGCAAATGATTATTGGTAGTTTCTGAAGTACATTTGCTTCATGTTCTGAACCCTCACAAGCCGGTAGCATGCTAATACGTACCCTCATCCAGAGAAACTGTTTGGAATAGTCATTTGAAAACTGGATAAACTGGGGGGGAAATCAGTGTTTTCCTTATTATGTATTCAAGGGACAGGGACTAGGCTTGAAGTGCTCTGCTGTTGAGAGGAGGAAGACAGTGTAGTCTCTGTAGCTATGAGCTGAAGCTGCTAGGAAATCTGTCACCCAGAAAATCTCCTGGTGCTTTGCTCAGTCCCAGCAATAAACTCTCTCCATCTTGCTCTGTAAAGTAGCTTAAGTCAAGCCCTTTCTCTGTGAGGCACAAGTGTCRCCATCTAGTTCGGGGGTTCTTTGATTTTATCAGCAGATACTRCTTGATGCTGATTGCTTAAAACTGTCTTGCTTGAAAGTCCCTGGTGCCAAGGAGTTGCTTGAGGATTCTAAGAACAGGAGTCTAAAGCTACAGAGGATGTGGAGRCTGGTGACAACAGGATGTAAGCTAGGTTCAAAATTATCTCTAACATGCCATGATTCCACAGGGTTAGGAAAAAGTGTCCTCAGTATGAAGAGAAAGAAGAAAGGAAAAAACTCCGACAAGAAAACAGAAATGGCCACGTTGGTGTTTAAATGGGGAGAAAGCAGGTATGAACACTGACTTCAAACACCTTTTGGTCCTTCCAGGCTGTATGGGAATTGCATGCTTGCTTTGCAAAGCTACTGTTTGCATTTAACGCTCCAAGTGCCTTGAAACACATAGGTTACATGTGAGCAGCTGGCTTGGCTTTCTGGTTTCTCAAAACCACCAGARTTGTACAAGTTGTCCAACAGCTCTGTTAAATTTCTGGCTGTCTCTAAGACCAAGTGAGGATGGGAAGCTGTACTGAGATAAGTGGTACTAAGAAGAAGGAGTCCTGAATATCTGGGCAGAGGCAGGTTTAGTGCAGGAAACACTGGTAGACTTCAGTCATGTAAGATGGTGCCACAGCATCACCRCCTCTTAGAAGAAAAGTACTGAGTGTTTTCATGTCTTTCCTGCAAGGACAGTTTCAGGAAGTTTCTGGTGCTTACAAGCTGGAGACCAAGATGAAGCTGCCAGTTCTGTGAGCACTACAGRGAGATAGCCTCAGTCAAGTTTCATGCTGTCATAGCAACTGAGGCCCAAAGCTTTTTGGCCTATGTGGCTTGCTTCTAGGAGTGATCTAGTGGATTTTACTGAGTGTGCAAGTTGGTCTCTTCTGAGGCCAGGTGTACCTAACAGCGGAGTCGAGGACCCTTACTGAATAGGAGTTACACTACAAGCTGAGGAGAAAACCAKGAAAGATAGTCCTGAAAACTTCTGGCAGAACTGTGAAGGTTTGCTGTGCTACGTATCAGCTATAGACATTTTTCAGCTTTGTGACAGTTGGAGGGTTTTGCTCAAAGCTTACTTGAAGCTGAAGAATATTTGGCAGCATGTTCTCAGGTGTGTACACAGTCTTAACTTACCTGCCTTGCACATAGGTTTGCCATGGTGCTAGCACAGGGTGCTTGTGTCTMGGATGGTGATTAATGTGCCTGGTCTGCCCCTTACAGAGCAATTCTGAAGTGGCCATTGCCAAGCTGCAGGGTAGCTCTGGCTACCTGTCACATCCACCTGGACATTGTGGCCTGGAGCTGTTGCCACTAAGCCCTGATTCATCAAGACAGAGGCTGCTTCAAGGAGATGTCAACAGGCCACTTGTTGCTGAATCACTTGCTGGGGAGACCAGTTATCACTGCATCTTGGCACAACAATGTGGAAGGAGCTGGCTCTGAGGGGACAGGACCTGCTGTCAAGACCTGCTAGAGACAGCTGCTGCTGAGCCTTCTGTATCTGTGCTGGACCTCCAGTCTCTGCGGTTGTGTGGATGGACTTTGTTCTCTTGGCAAGTCTCCTTTGGCAGCCCTAGCTCTAAAGGGGAGAGCCTCTTGCCGCTTTTGGGAATGGATGGAGGGGACAAAATTCCCTTTTCTCTACCAAAGTGAAAAAGGGAGGAAGTTGGGATGGCTTCTTTACCTAGACCTCAGTGGAAGAAAAACCTAATTCTGTTGTCACTGTGTTCCCTGTCCATATTGACGTCCAAGAGCTTCATCTTTAGGTGTGACTTGCAGGGCATTGGTGACAGTTCGTTGTCAGCCTCACCTGGGTTCTGTTACTGTGTGTGTAATCCCTCTGAGTTCTGTAGGMCTCGTGGTGTGAGTGGAGTACCCAYTTGCAAGTGTGCTRGCCCAAGTTAAAATTAGTCTCCTCAGGATGCTGAGACAGTAGATGCAAGACCGGAAGCTTTGTGTCTGAAGGAAAAGATCCACCCACAAACCAACTGATAAGCCTGAACCCATCTGTTCTAAACACAAAACTACTTCTGTTCAACAGATACTTGTTGCTGCTTTAAGCAGTGCTTAAATATAAAGCGCTTCACATCAGATCACATCGGTTGAACTTGGCCAAGAACCTGTTCCTTTGATGAATTAAATTCAGGCACTGATGCTTTGCAAGCAGTGRTCTCTTGTGCTGTACTTTCAGGTGTGAAGAACTCATCTTACCTCAATCTTTTCTGACCCAAGTGTCCTTGGTTTCTTAACTGTCCATGCAGTCTTTGAGCACAGAGTATTATTTGAGTTCYGTTTCTTCTTGGAAGAGTGATTATGTTCTGTATAAACAGAGCAGAATTCTTCTGGTAGCAGAGAGAAACAGCATTAATTGTCAARTTGTATCTGTAAATGTGTAAATATTTATTACTGTATTTAATATTTAATGTTTCCATAACAGACTTATTTATTTTATAATTAAACTTTTTACATAACCTAATCATGGTAAGGTTTTTTTTTTTGCTCTCAGGAGTACCTGTGAACACTTGAARTTAGACCTTGTTTTTTCCTCAAAGCAGGAATTTCAACACTTGGGAGCACAAAGTACTGCTGTGAAGATCTGCAGCCCTGTATCAAGTGTGGGCTTGGTGCTCTTRCAAGAGTGCAAGCTGTTGGTAAACAAAATGTACAAATGCAAGTACCTGTTTGGGTAGGAAATCCATTTCATTCAGCTACAAGAGAGCTTCTAGTCACTGAACTAGGGAGAGGCTAATTGAGCCATCTCAGTGGAAGTGARATTTCAAACTGAAGTTTGAGCAAATATGTAGCTCTGTGCACTTGAGTCAAGAGYTGGAATATTGAATGGGGAAGGCCTTTCATCTCTGTGCAGTCAGAGAGAATTTGGACAGCAGCTTGAAATCTGCTCTTAAATGMGGAAAAGCAGCGTAGCCTCAGCCCTATTACTTCCTGAGGAGAAAAGCAGCCTTGGCCTCCACTGTTTGCTTGGAATTCCTTTTTTTCATTGGAAGTCATTGGTCCAACTGTGTGCTAATGTTCCCTCGAAGCACTTGTAGCAGTGAGCTGGGTCTAAGTTCAGAGTTGCCTGAAAAAAAATGAGTATCACGGAGGTGAGTTTGGCTTTATAGCCACACTTAAAAAGAAGGGGATGAAAAACTTTGTGGCCCTTTTTTTGTAAGCATCTTCAAGATGTGTTGATGGCTGGGGCTTACCTCAAAGCAGAGCTGAGGAAAAAACCCAGCAATCTGTTTCAATTAGGATCCAGGTTGTGTATCCAGTGTAGGACTGGAGTGCCTGCAGTTGCTGAGATGTCTTGGCCTCCTGAGTTGGCCGAGGAGTTCCCAGGCTCTGAGAGCAGCCTGTTTGGTGTGTAGCTGAGGTACAGGTAAAAGGTGTTGCAACATCCCTTGGAAAGATTGCAAGACTTCATTCCAGGGAACTTGCTTCCTTACCAAAGTAAACAGCACTTCTCCAAGTGGCTTTTCCACAGCCATTTGCTATTAAAGCTCTGGCAACAGAAGCTGTTTCTGTCGGTCCTGCCAAGATTTTTTTGCTTTGGAGTAAACAAGCTTGATCTCAGTGGTAACRAAGCCATGGCCTAGTGAGACTGGGGATGGATTGTAACTCCCTTTTAAAAGTGTTAGACTCTTTTCCAGAAATGTTTCCTGTCTAGTCTGTATTGGGGGAAGTACAAGGTTTTCTACTTGTTAGGGTAAACCAACACTAGCGTAGGAAACTGAGCTATTCTCCCTCTTCCCTCCCCAGTATCTGAGCCTGACAGGAGTGAACCTACCAGTGTAAGTTGTTGACTCCATGTTTTGTGTATTTTTAATACTCTGATTACTGAGTGGACTGGAAGGTATTTTCCAAAAATAAGCCATTAGGAGCTGGAGAGGCAACAGTGGAGGGCAGACTTCATAGAAGACTTGTTCTTCTCTAAGGATTTGGATTACAGCCAGGTTTTGTGAAAGGCGCAGCCAGCAGCGCTACTGTGGAGAAGACTTGTGCTTTGCTCTTGGTCAGTCACATCCAGCACTGCTGTAGCTCTTGCTAGCACAGCTTTGCTGTATCTAARACATGGTGCTGTCTCATGCAGGGCAGGGAACTGCCTGTGTTTGCCATGGTGGCTTGTTGAGCACTTGGAACTGTTTTCTGTGTTGGAGAAATTTTGTTCAGGGAATTGAGGGCAAATCTCCCTGTCCAYGAAGGGGATAGGTAATTATAAATTCAGATCTGTTATATATAAAAATGYAAAAATTCCTTTCATGATAATTTAATCAATTACAAGTTCTAGCAAACAGTAATGTGTTTTTTCTATTTGAGCCATGGCCCTGGCTAATAACAGCCTGCTCCCAGCTTCCAAATAGAAGCAGCATGATGCATGAGCACAATCTAGACCTATGGTGTCCAGTGGGTTGRTTACTTAAAAGAACCCACAACAGATGGGTGGAACTGTGTGTCTCATAGTCTCTTGCTGTGCAAGGATGCTGTGCTTGTGTGACAAGCAAATCTGATTTGCTGCAAGGCAAAGACAGAGGTAATTTTTATTGTTGATCCTGCACAGCCAGGTCTGGTCTTCATCTGGCTTTTGACCTTCTCCCCTTACCGTGGAATTACCTTGGTTTCACTGAGCATGCCTGGGTTTCTGGTCCCACATCTTATTAATAAGTTATGCCTCCAGATTTTTCTTGACCTTCCATTGACAATGTTACTTGGAGAAGAGAGCATCTATGTCCTTGTCACTTGTAGCTGCTTCAGCTGAGACCTGAGGGAGGAGCTTCATGTTCTTGCACAGTTTTCTGTGCACAGGGCTGATTTGGCAAGGTATTTTTGATATCCAGTTCAGTATCCAGTGATAATGGGAGGTTCACGTCTTATTGCACAACTCCTTCCTCTTTCCCGAGTGTTTTGTTCTCCATGATTATTGTAGAAAGAGCCATGGCTCATCCCTGTGTTATCTACTGTGCATCTACTGGAGCTTTTGAGTGTTTTGTGGTTGTCTGTGACTGGGAAGCTTCCTGCCTGGCTCTGGACTTGGCTTCCCTCCTCCTGCTCACCTCCCAGTGTGCCCCTTTTCCATCAGAGCAGTAGCAGATGTWACTCTGAATTTACAAGTTTTCCATGGTAAATCCAGAAGCACCCAGACATCTATAAAGGTGTTTGCACTGTCGGTAACCCCAGATACATGTGCRGTGGTTTGTTTCACTCGCATTTGAGTTGTCTGATTTCCAGTAACTGGTATAAAGGTTTGAGTCCTTAAAAATCTTGGGGTGTTTTTTATAGCAATGTGCTTACCTAGCCTCTTAGCGCTACAGATACTTCAGTGAACACCCTAAGCAAGCATGTCTGAAAGCAAGGCTGGGAGCTGAGACAGATGCTTGCCTGTCTTTGGAGAGGGTTTCTTGGTGCACTAATGGTATGTCCCACTTCAGAGAACAATCCTGTGCTCACCTGCCTCTTGAGGCATTCTCTTGGATGGGAAACCATGTCCTTGGTCTTGGAGGGCTCCGTGTCCTTGGTGACTGCCGAATGCAGTGAGTGAGCATGCTCAAAGAGCAAGGCCTTCTTGTTGCTGTCACTTCTGGACACTGTTCACATGAGTTGGATCAGTGACTATCAGAGACAGTCCTTAACAATCAAACCTAGCTTCCTTCTCATTTTGTGAATAAAGATGTACATACCTATCGTTCCTCTAGTGGTTACACCTTTCTTGAGCCAGTAATCCTCATTTGCTGCAGGTCTGGCTTTGTCTGTGACTCCAGAGTCGCTGGGCTGAGACAGCTATGCCTGTGAGTGTCAGAGGGAAACAGCTGTTGTTTGCTTTCTGTCGGCCCAAAGCCAAGGGAGCAGCATTTGTGCCTTCTTCAACCAAGRAAGATCACTGAGGTAGCACATTCTAAATCCAAAGTAGAGAAATGCCTTTAAAATGTGTTTTGCTACTAAGGATAGTAGTGCTGTTTGCTTAGAAGGAACAAGTTTTCATTTATAGGCTTTTTGTGTCAGAAAGATACCTCTTTTTGCAYATGGTTCAGAAAAATGGCCAATTCTCAGCTCAGATTTTTTTGACCGAAGTAATGTAGTCTGTTCTCTATGTAACTCAGGATAAAAAGCAAAGCTAAATAGTCTGGGAGTCTCGTCTCATCCAGCGTTTTCAATATGTCTTAACCTAGGTATTATATCCTCATTCCAACACCATGCACCCTAAGTTAGATAACACCATCATTACTTYGAACTGCCTTTGGGTTCCTATCCTTTGATGCTTTGTTCCAGACCATGGAAAATAGTTTGGTTYTGATTTTCCTTACACAGCTGCAATGAATTTGTATTTGGGCATCAGTCTGCAGTCAGAGGCTGGATTGGTTAGTGGGTGTGCTGGATACCTGCTACTCTTCCAGAGGATTAGAAAGTGTTGCCGATGTGGTTACATTCTTTTTGCTTAGGAAAGGAAATCTTTTGAGCACTGCAGATAGCCAGTTTAAAAAAAAAATAGTTTTAGAAGTTTAAAGTGAGGAATATATTTTTAAATGTTTTTATTAGAGTGTCGACAGCTCCTACCAGTGCATAGCATCTCAGCAAAATCTCAGACTGACCAATGTTTCATCAGTCTCCCTTCCTCTCCTTGCATTCCTGCTGGATTGGTAACGTGAATTGTTGGTGAGTGAACAAGGGCTGAGCCTGGTAGCTCTCCCAGGTTTTATCTACAAGACTCCCCTTCTCCTGCATTGTTTGCCCTCACATTTCTAAATAGTGTGATTTATGTTCAGAAATTATTTAAAATACACACAGCAARTGCAGGTAAAGAGCTTCAAATGAAACTTCCAAGTGCAAGTTGGGCAGGTACAGTTACTGTGGTTCCCACTGATACCTGTCTGCATTGCTTTCAGACCGTATGCAGCTCCTTGCAGTTAAAAGGCACTTGTCTGTCTTATGCCTGGGGATGATTACTGTTGGGGATGAAAGGCAGACACCTCCTGGGTGGAGCAGAGTGGAGCAAAACCAAACCAGGACTTAGGGCAACAAATGTTCTGTCAGCTCTCAGCCCCCCTCATTTATGATGAAAGCTTTTCAAATGCATGCACCATAGTGATGTGTGTTAATACTCTGAGATGGCCTAGGCAAGCATTATTGCATGTTGCCTGAAAAGGCAGTGGCAGGTGGCGTTGCAGCTGGAAGGAGTGAGGTGGAAGGATAGGATCGAGCAAAATGGRCCAGGATAAGGACAGAATTTGAACCAATAATTCTCTCTTACCACAGTCATAGCAAGGATACTAAGGCATGTTAGGGCATATTAAGGAATGACTCCTGTGCTTCTAGGTGCATATCATAGTGCCAGCACATACCAGTTCTAGGGCCTTTCATAGGTTCAGCGGGGAGCACCTCTTCCCTTTCTGCACTGGGGGAGAGACTTGAGGGAAAACTGATGCAGTGRTACATGCTGTGATGGGGATAAAACCAGAAACCTTCACAGGCCTTTGGGAAGCTTGTGTTAGCAGCAGTAAGAAGAAAAGGATCCCCTCAGCATAGCTGCATTCTTACTTTTCTTAGTCACACTTACAATCTTATAAGGTTATGAGACATCACATGGAAAAGATTCATTGCTGTTAGCTATGTAGCCATGCCTTTAAAAGATAAAATTAAGAAAACATGAGGTCCACAGACAAAAATGCTCATCTGTTTTTCAAACCTCTAATTAGGTGCACCGAGGCTGCTGTTGTAGGTGCAAGCTTGGTGACAGTACCTGCAAAATAACAGCCAGTAGAATTTTGTGTTTGGGGAGGTCTTTGTGCAAAAGTGAGGGGTTATCTGCTTATAGTGGAAGATATGCAATGACTGMTTTTATGCTTGTTTCTCTTTTTTTCTATTTAAAAAAAAAAGGAAGATTAACATTAGCACTTCTCCTCTGTTCTATGTCCATCCCAGCAATGCAGACCGGAATTGAACTGGTTTTTCTGTGGGCTGACACAATTTAAATAAGAAATCACTTACTGCAATGCAAATAAGCAAGCACTGCAAGACTCAACAATGTGTGTCTGTTAGCGAAACTGTCACAGGAAAAGTTGTACAATGATGGTGGGATGCTTGGTCATCATCAGTCCTGTCTCACCTAGTCCTAGGAACATCAGCCAGAGTTTTATCATGCATTTAATGGGARCTTAAGGAAAACAGCATGTTCAGAGGATCCCAGATTTTTGCTGAGGTCTGAAAAAWTCTGCTTTTAGACACTATGAAAGCACTTAATTCTTTTTGTTGAGATTATCTTGGCTTGTGCTAGACCTTTCATTCAGAAGACATCCATAAGTAACTGAGGCCTTGTCAGTGCTTTGAGAATATAGTGGGAATGCGTGGCTTSAATTTGCATCCTTCTCTCTGCTAAAACCCTGTTTCTGGTTCTGASTGTACTTAAACAAGGTTCACTGTTAGGCTGTTTGATCATGAGGATGTGTTTTGGTCCATGCTCTGGTGCAGAGCCTGTCACATTAAGCTGTTACACACTGAATCCTGAGTGGGAGTAGGGTGAGTGTTGCCACTGAAATAACTCTGCTTTTCCGTCTCACACCAGTGCTGCACAATAGTCTCTGAATGAATCCCATTCATACATCCCAAGTGATTGCACTATGGCTCAACACCATGATTCAATATCCATGGTCTTGCTGGTGCTGAGGAGATGCTTCACAGAATGGTAAACTCACAGCAAAACAAGGCAACTTGTGTTTTCTCCGGGGGAACCAATTAATAACAACACTATCTTCATCAAGTGTTCTCACCTTTAACGAAGGCCAAAAGCCTTTTGTCCCCTCGCTCAAATTTCATCACAGCCACCGCTGGGCTCAGCGTGCAAGCCAGTCTGGAGGGAGCTCTGTGGAAAGCAGCCAGCTGCTCTGCCAGGAGATTGGATCCAGTTGCATCAGCATGGGAGCAGGAATGCTCCCAGAGCTGGCAGGACCTGTCCTGGCTGGTTTTCCAAAGCTCCTCCCACAAAAGCTCCTGCAAGGATGTCCACTTACCTCCCCAAAACCTGGGTGATCCAGCGATCCTGAAAGTAGAGCAGCTGTAACCTGGCAAAAGCAGAGAAGGGATTAACCCTTCTTTGGGCTCCAAAGTTTGGGACAGAGTAAAGTATTAAGTGGAACAGCACAAAAGTGCTATCAAGCCACACTGTCTTAACTGTAGGACTATCACAGGCTAACAGCTATCAAAACAAGGATGAACCAGGCCCTTGTTTAGTGGAAGATGARATCAATTGGTCTGTGCTGATTAGTAGCTGATGCTGCAGATAATTTTATGGAAAGCACTCCAGCCTTTCAGAAGGGCTGTCTCAGACCAACTGCTTTGTGCAGTGTGCAGGCTTATCAGCACGTGTGACTACTTTACTGTGAACTTTTCTATCATGGTGCTTCAGGGAGGAAACAGTTGTAGCTTTTGGTTTTGGTTTTTTTTTTTTTTGTTTGTTTTTTGTTTTTTTTTAATATGGACAGTGTGTCTGTGTGAAGCTTTGTGGGGTTTTTTTACTTGTACCTGTGCATCAGGTCTGAGTATCTACAGTTGTACAGCACTGTGAAGCACTCCCTTCAGGGGCCTGTCCCTGGAGATGCCTAATTACACAAAGGACTGGCTTTGGGCATGAAGGTATGGCCTGGGAACCTAAAGTTTCACATACTTCTTTGGAGCAAGGAAATTAATGGCCCCTAGGATTAGTAGGGATGGAGGGGATGGAGTTCAGAGTACGACCTAAATGTTACTATAAAGACTATGGAAACCAGYAAGACTTAGCTTTATTTCCTGTCCTAATTTTGAGTCAGCACCTTGATTTGGGAGGTGTGTCTGGCAACTGTAGCGTGGCTTAAGCTGGYACCCAGAGACCATGAGTGAGAAGTCATCTTTATCATCAGCAGGCGAGTTTCCATCTCTCATCCAGGCAGCACGGGGGCAGGATATGGGCTGACATTCCAGCCCAGCTGATCCTGTGGGCTCTGAAGGAAGTAGGACAGGCAGCAGACAAACCCTCAGGCCTGTTTATGAAGTATTCCTATGCAGTAGCTCCCAAAGTGAAGTGTAGGGAGACTCACAGTTACCAGGGGAGAGGGGAGCAGGAAGCAGGGCTTGGAGGGAGGCTGTTAACTAATGCCACGACCTATGCAAAAAGAGCCTCACAATTTCTTCTTCACCTCCCTACCTTGTTAATGACTACTGGAAAAGCTTTTTCCAATGCAAAGCATCTGGGATGACTTTGTAGCACAGAGAACAGTGATTAAACAGATGGTATCACCCACGAGCGTGGCTGAGCGTGGCTTGTACATGTTTTGGGGAGAAACACAATCTGCCACACAAGACAGTGTTTTGCATTGGGCTGCTGTGCCCACACACCTTGTGCATGACCTGGCGTGGTGTGTCTGCCTGGCCTCCCAGAGTGACTGCAGCACAGGAGCCTGCCTGATGGGACTGGGGCCACCGAGCACTGGGGTGTTGGACAGGAAAGAGCCACTGCAGGTGTCTGGGGGGTTTTTCTGTGCTGCTCTGCCAGGTGGGGTTCACCGTGCTTGGACTGGATCCTCCTGGTAGTTCCTGKTCTTTTTTGCTGTGTCTCTCTGTGGGCTCTGTGTGAATAGCTGTTTCCCCCAATACATGTGCCCTTCTAAGCTGTGTGTTTCCTCAGGAACTCCAACCCTCTGCTTTCTTTCCTTAAGAAGCTGAGATTGGTGGTACTTCACACCTTTAATCATCCTTTTCTCAGCACCCCTGTCAGATCTATGAAATGTACTGTATCTTCTCAGAAAATCAGCCCAGCTGAGTGGGAAGTTCACCTCTGGCACAGCCAAAGACCTGACAGTTGCAGGATATCCYGTATCTGTTCGCACATTTCTGTGCAAATGCTGTGATTCATTCGTGGCCATTGAGAGTCCTGTTAGTGTAACAGCACCGCTCTGGTATCCTGGCCCAGCTGCAGTAGGATGATGATGCCTTTCCAGAACCTCCTACTGTCTCCTTCACGATAATGCTTTCTAAACTATTCCTGGCTTTTCATCCAAAGTGGTGTGCTCTTGGCTATTGGGGTGAGGGGAAGTTTGGCAGGAGGTTCCAAAAAGGTMCAGGCAGGTCTTGTAGTGTCTGAGGTGTTACTTCTCCCTGTGGAGCCTTTCTTGAAGAGATTGAGCAACCAAGACCTCACCACACTGCAACAGGAGCACTATGTGACCTTTCAAAGCTGTAGGAAACCAGCAACAAGGCAATGACCATTGCTTCATGCTTCCGTCAGCCCACATTGCTCCTCTGGTGCTCATGGAATTTAGAACTTCYAGTGCATAAACCAGCATTAGTCTGCCCTCTCTAAGCAATATMAGGCTGATCAACTATTGAGCCTTAAAGGTTTTTCCAACAGAATCAGAAAATACTAGGAGTAGAGGAGTTAGTCTGGAGATTTCATCCCACTCTGCACAGGCTCCCAGAATAGTTTCTATCCTCCTTTGGCTAGGCAGGAGCCAAATTCTCCATTAGTGACAAGCCTTCAACACAGAACTGTTTGTTCTCCACCTCCCAGCTGATGAGGKGTGAGCTGCAGTGTAAAAAGGGGGCACTGAGCCAGGCTTGGAAAGCCAACCTCCCTGTGCATATTGTCTTCCTGATGCAATCCCACACCTMCTTCCTAGTGCTGGTGTAACCAAAGCTCACTGCTGAGTCTGAGCCATATCACTTAGAAAGTCCCAGCTGTCAGGGTTTAGCCCCCAGAARAGAAAGCCCAGGTGAGAGTCTCAGTGAAATCTGGCCWGTCTCAGARGTGTCTCCTGCAGTYCTRTAGGATTTTTGGTGAGTCACTGGAAAAYGGGATGTAAAGAGAATTKGTTCTGTGAAATGCTGTGCAKTCATCTSTTCCTAGCCTCCCACTGTGGGTTTGTTTTTTTCTGTACTGCCAGGACAATGTGTAGAGGCCTTGCAACTGGTTCTCACCCATCCACTATTTCAGGATCTAGGTGTATCTACTTAGYAGCAAAAATTTATATAGGTTAATTCCCACACTCCCAGTGAATGAATCATTAAAGGAACAAAGAAAGGTGCCTCCTTTAAAGTATCACAGCCACCTGCATTATGAACGTACGCCCAGGTTTACCTGTATGTATTTAACCCCTTATCAGAGCAAGTGACAGTCAGCTCTGGCACTGGATGCACCTCTGACATGGATGGCAGGAGGAAACACATTCTTGTACTTGAAAGTGAAGTGCAAAACTCAAAATAAATCTGAAAAAAAAATCCAAACCCCCGTGTAAGATTCATTTCAGTTCAAAGCTACACCTGGCCAGAGGTATGTCCCACCCCCCACACCCTTTCCAGACATATTGAGGAGTGATACCCTGCAGAAATGCTTAGCATCTGGTGAAAATGAGCTGGGAAAGTGTCCCTCCCACTAAGAAAGCCTCTTGCTGTCAATGATATGAACACTGTAGGAGAGGAGCTGACGGTCCAAGCCAAAGGATGCAGGCAGTAGTTTCCCAGTAGAGCAAATTGTTTCCTCCCGAATGCAAGTAAGAACAGCATCCCTTTCAGCTGAGAGCTGCATTTTGGCTCGAGTTGCAAGGGGGAGGAAGGGGACGGCTCTATCTCCTGGATGTTTTTCCCACTTGGTTGGGTTGTCAGTATACAGTCTGAAAGAGGTGTGCCCCAAGGATGTGAGAGGAGATAAGCCACTGARCTGTATTAGCACATGAAAGAAAAGACGGTGGGAGCTTCCAAAGGATGGCAAAGGTTCAAAATTTGCTCACAGAAGCACATAGTTGTGGATGATTACTGCGGCACACTCCTCCAGCCGGAGGTGTGGCAACGCAGCATGAAATGAGAGCAGGGCACCAAGTGAGTAATGCCAGTGCCATTCTTAGTAAGGAATCCTATTTTTAGTACGGATTGGCTTGGAATATAAGTGGCTTTAAAATCAAAGAGTCAGTGAAAGGAGAACTCCAGTAAAGTCACTGACTGCCAAGATCAAAGTCCAACTTGGCTCTAAAGATGACCCTGAGACACACAATTGCAGACACCGAATGGTGCAGGCTCTTCCTAACAGAGCAGGTCCAGTACTCCAGTGCCATTGTCCCATTCCCCATTCTTTCAGACACTATTAGAGGCAGCATCCTGGGCTTTTCCTTTGGTCCCTGCACTCTGCAATCCAGTAAAGCACTGTGCTTCCAAGACACTCYAGCACTCAAATGAGAGCCACATAAATAAATCAGGTACTCTGTTTCTCTCAACACTGTCTCTCACAGTGACTCAGAAATGCATAGTTTGGCTGATGGTTTGTCTGTGTTTTGCAGACATGACTGTGATTTCCAAAGAACTAATGCCCTGACTCACTTGGAGGACATCTAGAAATCTTGGGCAAATAAGCAGAGACCTCCAATTTTATGTGGATATCATTTCCCAGCAGAAGGGGAAGAACAGACTATGGAAACTGGGAATCAGTGGGATCTACTGTGTCCTGCACTAGCTGCTTTGACTGTCACTTTGCTTCAGTTAACAYAGAGGTGACTTTTCCTCTTCTGGTTTTTCATAGTCTTTAAATGTAAATAACAAAAAAAAATTCTCTCCATTGTCATATTGGAGCATATCTGAGATCCAGTGCACCTTTCAGAGTGGCCTGTGTTTCGAGAGCAGCTGTTTGGGTGTTGAAGGTARATGCATCTTAGAGGTGTTTGAGTACCAGTCTGGAAAGGCTTGGAGTCTTCTTGTTTGGCTTTTCCTTTGTTGTACTACATTACAGGTACTATTTGGGTTTTCTCTCCATTTCTAATTTTGGAATGTGGCACAGAATTAGGAAGTTTAGTCAGATGTGGCAGCCACAAGGCCCATAGGGAGCAGAGGCAGTGTKCTGTGCTGCTCAGGGTTAGCAGCAGGGACCCCAGGTGACCTCCCTGCTGTCAGCACACGCTGCAGGAGATACCAAAGTTCATGGGAGAAGGTTCAGGTATGTGAAACAATGGGTGTGATCTGAAGGCTTCTCTGCTGGTTTTAGAGGTAAAGAAAAACAGTTTCATACTTGGCTTGTTTTTCTTTGATTAACAGGTAATCTCACATGGGGAGACTGCAGGGGAAATTCTGCCCTAAGATCAGCAGTGAGGGTTATTGGTAAAGTACCTGGCTGCTGGTCTGACTGTGATTACAGATGAGAGGTTTTTTATGGAGTGTTCTGCTTTTCTTTCATCTGATCTCAGTGGTTGTCTAGCAAATCTGTGAAGTTAGTCCAGGAAAAAAGAAATGTTGCCGTAAGGTCTAATTTCGGTCTTTTCAATACAAAATTATTGTATTTATTTTTTAAATGATCATTCAGTTTTTAAATTTTGTTATTTTTCATTTCTTGTAAAATGAAAAAAACATGATTCTCTTCTGAATAAAAGATGACATTTTGTTTGATCTGGATTTTTGTGTCTGGGGGTGTTTTCACTTGGATAAGGTCACTTGGATAATATCCACTGTGAGGTAAGAGTTCTCCAGGCTGCCCAGTGGGGACAGGACACAAAGCATGCGTGTGCAGGTACCTGCCTGTTCGTTCACTCTGCTCTGCACATTAATGAAGATATCTTTGTTTACAGTACGGTGACTTAGGTGCATGGCTTTGTCCTTGCTGCTTACCCACCCAAACACACCTCAAAGTACAGCACAAGTGACTATAAATAGTTTGGGATCCTTTGAGGCAAAATGCAGGTGCAGCGTAACCACATCGTTAGGTCCAAGTTTCACGGATGACAGCAGGTCCTATTGAAATCTGYAGTTGGTTTTCTAAAGCCAGGAGCACACCCTGAAGTCACTAACTGGTGTTTCCCTGCTGATCTCCACAGGGCAGAGTTGGGCCCATGCTGAAGACTTCTGAGAATGCTGCTCTGCAGTTGTGGATCTGGTCCTGTCACCTCCTGTGCACTCACTGATGTCTCACCACTGGAAGAGACAGCAAGATCTGGCAGCTCTGCTCACCTTCAGTGTAAGTGCTTAACAGATACTCATTGAGAACTAAATAGACAGTATAACTACAGCAGAGAGCAGTGCCCTTACTAACACATACTGTCAACATGTCATGAAGTTTCTGGTTCTCTGTTGGAGAGGCAGGAAAGTACAGGTAGATAGCTGCACTCATGTTCGGGTTTACCTGGGCACGTTGCACCTTACTGAGTCCTGATGTTTGTTTGTTCTTTGTTTCCCATGTGATTTTGTCTGTGTGCAAATCCCTGGAGGTTTTAAGATGTACTTCAAAAATGTGGTGAGTGAGAGGAGCAGGCCCTGCTAGAAGGGCAGAAGTTTGTCATGGGCTCTTGGTTTCAGCAGGAGACAGTGAGGAACTGCCATGAGCCTGGGTGTGGAGGAAATATGTCAAGATTGTGAGCCAGGGCTGAGTGCCACTGAAAAACAGGGAAAGCAGGAGTAGGGTTGGTAGGGTCTTGGTGAAGCCACCTGACAAGTACACCTGAGTAGAGCAATAATGAGCACTGTAAGGCCAGCCCACAGWAAAGGAGTATGGTATTGGAGAGATGGAGCCTGCAGAAATGGGCAGTTAGGAATGATACCTCTGCTGCCGGTGCAAGGCACCTCCTGTGCAACCAGAATTGGGATTTTGTGCTGGCTTAAACTTGCAAAGTGGAACAAGAAGGTGTTTTGTGCACCAGCAAGCTCCACCTGTATATGSCAGAACATTCAGTTTATGCTGGACTAACCTGAATGTGTCAGTGTTGCTGAGGTGCTGCCTGACCTTCCTCTGCTCTAAGGGTTGAACTGTCCAGCTAGGCTGTTAACAATGCTGCAGCCACKCAGCTATGAGTGGTCTGAATGTCCTGCAAGGAGATCAAAGGCTCTGTGTCAGCCCAGCTACAGGTTGAAGTAAGGCCTTGGTCCTGGTCAGGCAAAACCATTTGATGRGGCTCAGACTAATCCCAAACAAATATTTCTGGGAACATTAGCATACTGTGAGGCAGGGAAGGAGTTGTTTGACTTCCTTTTCTGCTCTCCCTCCCTTGTCTRTTTGCAGGAGAAGGTCTTACTCAGAAGAAAGGAATGAGGAAAAGTGTAAGACATGATCTCCTGATATAAATGGCAAGGCCCATCCTATAGAAAGCCTCATGCTTTTCCATCAGTGAGGTTGATAGGTCTTGGAAGAATAAGAAGAGTTAATAATTGTGGCTGGGGCTAGGCAAAGAATGAGCTGTGGAACCCCCAGCCCCTTTCCACATGCATAGGAAGAACCCAAAACTTTTATTAAGTTATTCAAAAGTGTGGTGAAGTAAGAGGCCGTTCAGAGTGTGGGTGATGGAACAGGCAGGCCCGCTGTGGAATCCTGTTTTAATGCAGGTCTGTGTACAGGAATTTGGCCTCCCTGGGACCTACCTGAGCTGTGCAGGTGCACATCGCTGAGTTACACACACCTAACATGTGGTTTTTGTTGCTGTTTTACTTCCCCAAACCCCAGTAGATTCTGCATTGGCCAAGTGCTCTGCAGTTGGCCAGGTTTTGGGTWGTTTTCTCAATCTGAAATCTGTCTGCAAGGGGGATGCATGCAGTAGCCTCTCTGTATCTCAGGATGCTTACATGCACTCTYCCCCACATGTCTGCAGACATGACTTGGCTGCCTCATAGGCTGAACCTGTCAATGGAAAGGCCCTGTGTGCCYCAAACAACCTGGACATTCTTCTGCCTTGCCATGGTTCTGCTCTTGTGCCAAGATGCTGGGCCTTGCTTGCTGAGAGAGAGCAGGGAGGTGTGTGGGGACTGGCTGGCCTCAGCCCTCCWGAACAGCCCCCAGGAGCTGTTGCTAACTCAGTGAACAAAGTCAGGAACAGTCCCTTGGTTCCTTTATCCTGTCTTTACTGAGATATTTCAGGCATGCATGATATAATGACAGTGTACTGTGGCCCAGAGGTGTGGTGGAAAATCTGGTTAAGCACGCTGGCTGAGCTGCTCTGTGGATTCTCAGCTGGGACATGCTGTAAAGCACAGCTCAGCACTGTTAACACAGGAAAGACAGGAGCTGCTCTTCTCTCACTTCAGCCTGAAGAAAACACTYTTTTCCATTTTGATTTTTTTCCATGAGCTCTTGTATCACTATATAAGTGCTTGCCTGTGTATTTGTATTTCTAGCTGTTAGGTGCTATCTCATATCTTTACCTGTGATCATCTCWTGAAGGCCCATTTATGCAGATCCACTTGTCTCCTTCAGAGGCAGCTTTTGGAGGCAAGTCACTCTCTCTCAGTTGCACTGCCTCTCTAGACTCAGACTGCTGTGTTTCACTTACCCCAASCAGACACACTCCAGTTCAAGTCAAGTCAATATTAAGCCAGGAAAARTATGAGAGTGCAGAGAGGCATTGGTAATGCACCTGGTGGGCAGCACGGATGCTGTTACTCACAGAGGCTGGAGTGAGAAACAGGAGTAGATACCCTTTGCTACCAGGTGCTGATTTCATATCCATATCCTTAGACCTGCCCTTTTTGCTCTCTTGCCCAGAAGATTGTCTCCCCCTCTGCAAACACACCTAAGTGCTGGCACAGGGGAAAATGGTCCACATCAGCTTCCCTTACTACGGGATCTTTCCTTCAATAGGCCTTAATATTTCTTCATCTTCTTGAGCACTCAGGTATCTTCCCACCTGGGCACTGGGAGATGTCCATTGCAAATGTGTTCATATCCTTTTTTCTGTCATGTCTTTACTTAAGCCATCAGAGTGAAGACGTGCCTGAGTGACAGGTAATGGAAATACAATACCTAAGCCAGCAAATGAGGCTTAGAGGAGGACACATGGCCCCACTTGCTGTAATTCTGAATGTACACAGGTTGATCTGTGTTAGGACAGCATTGTGTTATTTACAGATGGCCAGAYGCAGGAACTTTTCTGTTGAATGCTGAATTTTGTGTCACAGAATGGTTTGGGTTCCCACAGGAAGGGACCTTGAAAGCCATCCAGTTCCARCCCTCTGCCRTGGACAGGGACACTCCCTCTTGTCCTGTCACTTCACRCTCTCATCCAAAGTCTCTTTTCTTCTCTCTTGGAGCCCTCTTAGGGGCTGGAAGGAGCTGCAAAGTCTCCCTGCAGACTTAAATCCTGTATCACTAAGAGCAATATTTATTAAAATCAATAATTGAATTATTACAGCCTCAACAACATGAATTATACTTATGCATGGCATACCAGTRTCATATTTACATACAAATGAATTTACGTTGTTTGTATTGTGTTGCTATTTACTGTGAGCAGTGGTAATTACTGGGCTGGGCAGAAGCTGTGTGGGTCATTTTGAGCYTGGATTCTGGAGGAGGTGAGCCTGCACGAGTGCCTTATCTGTCTCATCATTTATCAGTCTCCTCTTAATAACTTTTGAAGGCATTAACTAATTTCATCCACATTTGACACAGGGGTAGAGGTTTTTGTGGTGGGGAGATTAAGGGACAAAGGACAGAGGTACTTGGTGAACTAGAACTCATTAATTCCACTGCTCAAATAACAGCTTGTTGGGAATTAACCTCGGGAAATGCTCTTTCACAGGGCCTAAACCCTCCTGCAATTATATGGTGATTATTACAATGTTTTACTGAAATCCTGCGAATCATTGTGTTTCAGCTTGCTGGACAGGGATGTTTGTGTTTACCTTCCAAAACATGTTTTCACTTACATATTGGTTAAATTTTGAGAAGCCAAATCAGATCAAAATTCCTGAGCTGCTTCCGAGGGGAGACACTTTATTATGAGAGTTGTGCCCAGAGGTGTTAGGGGAGGAAGATTAGGAAGGACTTCTAGTCTGGTCTTTARGATAGTGCAAATAAAAGGTTTGTTTTTATGGAGCAAGGCTTCCACTAGCTTGCAGCTCCACAAGGAGCTTCACACCACATTGCAGAGCAGTTCCTCATCTCAGGACCATGCAGCTGTCCGTGACCATTACCATGATAGCAGGCAATCAGCTCTTTAAACCTTTTCCCTTTCTGCAGCACTATCAATTCCCAAATAAATGTGCCAACAGTGTGACAGGCATGAAGTGGAAACTGAACAGAAGTAATGGCAAGTACTTGCTTTTGAATGCCAGAATCACACATTTGGAGTCATTTCATGAGGTTTTTATGTGAAGTCCAGTTAKTCCTTGTGACTGCACAAATTTCTGGTGTGTATCTGCAGGGGATAAGGCAGGGATGTGTCAGATAAATAAGATACTTTTGACAGAATAACTGYAGTGAAAAAGTTCTCTCACCTCTTTCAAAAACAATTTTCCAAGAAAACTTTTGTGTACCCAATAGGGCCAAATTGGTTTGTTGGAAGACTCATTATAGTTCCACTGAGTAGTTCAAGTTGATTTTGTTCTTTCAAATTCAAAACATAAACTCACTTCGCACTTTTTCTTTATTGCTGAGTGTCTTTGTCTCAATTTCCAGTTTAACTGGAAGTGTTCCTAGATGAAAATAGAGAAGACCAGAAAAGATTAAAAACAGAACCAAATTACATAAATAGAGGAAAGCAAAAGGGGGGAAGACAATAGTTTTTAAAAAAAGTTTTTCTCTCCATGAAAGTATTTCAATTAAGTGCTTTTCCCCAACACTAATGTGTTCCCCATGACATGAGGCAGAAAGAAGGAAGACGCATTTTATAGGTAAAATGATGTAAAATAGTTATTATTTATTATCTTGCTGCTGCTATTTTTGTGAGCTTCTCAAAGATGATATTTGAATGGGGAACTCTAAATGAAATGCTCCCAGAGCTGAGCCTTTACCTTGTACTTCTCATCTGCCTAAATCCAAGGAGTGTGAAGTCTGTTATTTGACATTACCTGGAAGGCAAATTTTAATGCCACATTTTAAATAAAAGGCTGTGATTTATAGTTCCTCCTTTTCATTAGAAGCAGGGAATGTGCAAATCAAACAGAACTTCCTGTTTCCAATCTTCCAGAAGTGCATGTTTCACTTTGTGTTCCTCTCCCATTGCAAAAGCAGGGGGAAAAACGCACTTGAAAAAGGATGGATCCTTRCCTTCATATTATGGCTGCAAGAGTAAGAATTAAACATGTCTGGACATGAGAGGATCTTAGTAAAGGCTTTGATACGCAGGTGGGAACACTGTGTATTGGGACAGCTGTTGTTATTGCTGCAGCCCTCAGAGGATCCTGCCTCTGCTGCAGGGGTGTCTGGGTCACTCACAGAGCACTGAACTAGCACAGGTTACAGGTAGCACCCTGCTGCTTTCACCTGCCTTACAGTGACCTGATGGGTGACAGCTTCATTAGTGTCACATTGCAGCTCAKGAATATCCCCTCAGCCTTCCTGTAGACACAGCTATTCCAGTCATGCCAGTGAATATCTGGTGGGGGTGGCCCATCTGTGAGGAGCAGCATGAGGAACTATGCAGAAATTAGTTGGTGTAACTCATAATGGAAGGTGAGGTTGTAAGAGAACCAGTGTTCTCAGCTCTCTGCTTCTTCTCCACTRTTGAAGAGGCACCATTGTGCTAGGCCTTTATTTTAGGGTTGGTTACCAGTTATAGTTCTCCTAGGTAAGGATACAGTGCTTGGACGCTCAAGGTCTAACCCGGGCTGCCTGGGTTTTGGTGTACACAGAGATAGAAACATGTAACAGAATGGAGGGTGGGAAGTCTTGCAAGAGAAAAGCAGTATGAAGTGTGAGCAGGCCTTCTGCTTGTCACAGCCACAGAAGTGGTGGGATCTGTCTGCAGAGAGTGTCCTGCAGCAGCTGGGGATCAGTAGGGACCCTTTGGTGCTTTCAGGGACCCTTCGGTGCTTTCAGGAGGAACCACAACTGATGTGCTGCCTCTTGGTTTTACTGTCTGTTGTAGCCGTCCATCGTTTGATACAATGGTGAGCAGAGTTTGTCACAGCATGTGGCCAAGCCCTCGGGGCTCCTGCCAGGCCCTGGCCTTTGTGCATGTCAGGGATCACCTCTCATTCTGTCCACTGCAGCGTGTCCCACCCTGCTCCTGCCCTCCCCAGAGCCCTGCAGCAGGCAGGGCACAGGCTGCCAGGCCAGAGATGCCTGCTGCTGCTGCTCCGTGCCCTTCCCAAACTCTGGTGCAATGTCTGAGCTGCCCAGCCAGCTCCCTGGCAGCCCATGCATTTCAGTGCAGCCATCAGAAGGAACATGGCTAATAGGCTGCTCTTTAAATGGCTGTAATTAGGCTTCAAAGTAACCATTATGATGAAAGGGGGAAATCTCACATTCCTCTCCACTCTGTCATTTCAGGGTGTCTGGCAGCACCCCAGAAAGACAAAAGTACATCACTAGATACCACCAGTTTGCAAGGAACATCCCAGCTTTGCTTTATAAAGACCTTTTCTTCCATGAAAAAAAATTGCATGCACTTGTGGATTAAGTACTCTATTCTCTCCATTCCTGTGGGTTTTTATCTACCTCAAATGTAAGCAGTTTGCAAATATTTGACTGGAAATTACAAGAGATAAGGACAGGTCTGCCCTTGCTGCAGCAGGCCAGCCCCCTACCAAGCAGCATAAGAACTGCAGAGATATATTTCAGCTTGTTGTATCCTAGAATGAGTATGGTGTTTGCTGAGAGACTGCCTCTTCTCTTTGCTCATTTATCCCCTGYAAATTGTATTGGAGTATCTGAAATGCTGGTACTTGTTTACTGCACTAGTCCTCTTTGTCCCACATTCCATGTTTCAGACAAATTGGGTTGCACAGGAGGAATGGTAAAGGTGATGCTGCTGATGTTAAATGCCAGCATGGGCTCAGCACGGTGTTATTCTGGAAGAGGACCTCTCTCTCCCTTGCTGAGCCTCTCCACTCTGCGGGGAGAGCAGGCTGGCGAGTCCCAAGTGCACTCCTCCACACTGTGCTATTTGTTCCAGCTCCATTTTGGAGGATATTAGCAGTTTCCAACCTCCTCCTAATTCCGCTGCCATAAAACATCCTTCTTACTCATGAAGCAGAATACCTAGATCCACCTTCTTGCCTCCTGGCTAATTACTGTCATTATCTGGCTAGACAAACTTGTCATGAGATTAGAATCTCCTCACAAAACAGGGTCATCTCAGGAAGTTCTTGCTATCTGGTTTTGTGTAAATCAGTCACCTCTGCAGCTAARCAGCAGCTCCGATTGTTGAGAATTCACACGCTCCCAGGAGGGGAGCAGAGGAGCATTTCCACACAGGAGCTGCTTCAAACGGAACTGGGCGTTGCCACTGACATCGGTGGGGCAAAGCCTACGCCCACTCTCTCACAGCTGCTCAAGGAGCTGTCCTTTAAAGAACTGAAAAGAACTAAGCACTTGCAGTAATTTCATTGTCTGCATGGATCATTGCTATAATAACGATGTTATATTCTGCTTACTGTAYCCTTCACCCCTCTGCTTTGGCAGTTCACCTCATCACCCTGCAGCAAGCCTCGATGTGGACAGAGCCAAGGCAGAAGCCACAAACCAGGCTGGTCATCTTTTTGTGTKTTTTAAGGCTTCAGGCAATTCCAGCTGAATTCTAAACTAAAATAAACTCAACTCCCCATTTTAAAACAGAAACTCACCTTAGTSCTGCAGGCACTGGGTGGTTTGCCCTCAACTCTGCGGGGCATTTACACAGATGCTCTTGGGGCTGGCTGTTTCCATGTGTGGAGAATGTAGGTCTCCTCTGCTTAGGCAACTGGAGAGCCAAGCACCTCTTACCCAATGCTCTTCCTAAGTAGGTGAGCACAGCAGGAATCCTTCCTCCCATAAAGCTCTGGTGACACTTCACTGTGCACACTAGCCCACATAGGGCCTGCCATGCCASAAAGCACTATGTCACCAATGCACTAAATAACTGTATTGCACTTTAACAGGCCTGTGGCATCAAGGAAACTTCCATTACCCCAGCAGTGCTCCAGAACGGAAACGTGTGCTGTTATAGGTGACTGTAACCCTGGTTACAGTTAAACAAAACACTCCCTTCCTCAGCTGTTAGAGCAACCTCAATTGCAGTGGTTCTGGCTGTCCTGTAGGCCTGTGACAGTGTGTGTGTGACTCTCCAGTGACTCTCCTTATCCTTTCGTGAGAAAGACCCAGCTCTACTGAAAGCAGCGTGCTCTGAGCCAGCCTTTGGTGGGACTTGTCTCATTTTCCATCTGAGTGTATCTCAAGGCTTTGCTGCAATCCACCGTACAAGTGGTACCTTGCAGACTAAACCAATGAGATTTSAGTCCTTGAGCTCTTCTGTACCCTCCATCCCTGTGATTCCTGTGTGTTTTACAAGCCTTGTTGAAAAACTCAGAGATGCTGGTCCATGTAGTGCAGACTAAACTGAGGCTGGTAACACAAACCTATTCCTTCCTTTCAGTCAGAGTCTCCTGCATTTCTGCRGGACCAGTGCAAGGCTGTGCAGATGAACATTTAGAAAAGGGGTGCATGCACACATTCTTAGTGAGGAACCCTGAACAATTTGGGTTCATTCCTTTGCACCGCAGAGGAGAGCAGCCAGATCCTCAGGACAGCAATTGGCTGCCCTAATCCTTCTTCTTCCTACAGTTTCCTGTTTCACTTACACACTKTTGTCCAATTTCAGCAGATGTTGARGCTGGGATGCCACAGACAATAGTGTTCTCCTCTGATTCATCCTTAGAGCAGGCCCTGTCCTGTGTAGGAAAGGAGGCAAAAATACTGTATTAGCTGTGTGTGTAATGAGTCTGTTTCGTAATACAGTCACACAAGACAGCCAAATGAGGGCTGTAYAGACATGCTATTTCCAAAGGGTACCCAAATAACTGAAACTTCCTAGTTGTTTTTTTAAGGGCCCTCATTGGACAGATGAGTGACCCAGSCAGCTCTAGAGTGAATCTAAGGTATGCTTGGCAGTCTATGCAGCTCAGGAGTGAGCATTGTGGGTGAGGGTGCTGGTGTCAGAGCTCTGAGCCATTCCTCAAGCAGTCACAGCTTTGTACAGCGGTGCTATGAATTGTGCCAGGGGGACAGAACTGAAAAATCCTGGACACTAGTCAAAGGGTCTGTCAGCATCAACCTGGTCAGTCCTAGAACAGGCTTCTTCCAAAGCACTGGTTCCTAAACCCAGTCTGTGTGGATCATAGCAGATGGAGCAGAGGCTCTTGCTCTGGTTAATGTCAGTTAGTGTCACCTTTTCATGCTGTTTTAACTGGTCTCCACTGCACTAGCTGGTGTGCTGGTACAGCTGAGAGGGATATACCCTAAGTTCTAGGGAATAGGTGGTGGCTGCAAGGATTGCCAGTCAGCCCTCAAGGAAATGTCCTTAGTGAAGYGCAAGCTAAAGCTGAACTGCTTCTYGCTCCTGCTGAGAACATGTTTATTTGCAGGCTGGGAAGCCAATGGGAGCCACTTCTACATCTCCTTCTCTCCTGTTCGAGTGYTTCTGCTTTGGTGTCATCAGCTCTTTGTGAGATTTCAGAGAGGCTCAGGGTCACTTCCCAGGGTRATTTGTAAGAACAAGCTGTGGCATATTCCCTCAAACCAGGGCCAAATGCATCTGAAGTCTTAGCTTTGAGGAGAGGAACAGTTAGATCCAAAGATAGTCCCCTGAAAATGCCATGTTTGTGAAAGGGGCAGGTTGGTCATAGCTTGTAGTGAGCAGGTACTGTGCTGACTGTCCTCCTGGCAGCTCTGTTGGGCTGTGGAGGCAGAGAGRTAAAATAAACTACTGAACACCCAAWGGGGAAGGGCAGCATTAGAGGAAGAGTCTGAAGGGGAGAGAAAAAGACTGAATTTACAGCCCACTGATCTGGGCACCTGCCTGAGATAAAGCATCACTTCAAGTCCTGTTGTGCTGGTTTGGGTCTTAAGTGTTTCATTTGTCCCAGAGCCAGCTCTCACTGTGATGGAGCTGCTGAGCTCCCAGGTCGTGGTGCCCTTCCTCTGGATCACCTCCAGCTTAGAAGTGAAGGCAGRAGAGTAAGTGCTTGGTGCTTCAAGATGCTTCCAAGTGACCTTCTTTGTCAGAAACTTCTGAACTGTCCTGCAGTCTCCATATTTTCTATATTGGAATTGGTGATCCACACAGCTCTGTAGCCATTTGGGAATTCTGGCAGAGAATAAAAAAAATACATTGGTACACATAGTAACCAAAACCACCTGTCAACTCAACATGCAAGTTTTGCATTGAATATGTAGAATAAATTGGACATCAAGCTTCTAGTGTTGGATGCACAGTACCCAGATTATCCATGAAGCTTCCTAGATATCCATAATAATCTTAGGTATGACATAATAATGAAGAGAAAAAGAGATCTGGCCTTACTTCATGTATGCTTGCTTGTGGAGAAATCTCTATGGGCCTTCCAGTGAAAACAAAGCAGCTTCTTGTGTCTGTGGAACTTGTGTCTCTTATTCTGGAGAAATAAGTCATTCTAGTATTTGCTTGATTTGTTCAACAAATGCAAAGTAAAAATACTTTTGAATTCCCTCCCACCTTTTTTGGCTAAGCAGGCTCTTGCTCAGCTGGGAGCCACGAGACTTGACAGGAAAGTTGCAGCCCTCAGCTGCCTTTCCTTTCCCATTGACTCGCTGAGGGATCGCTGCTTTCTGCCAGGAACTTTGGGTTTGTGCTGGGAAGCAGCGCCCCAGCACAGSCAGCCTGGTACTGCATCCCCTGCTYTTCTTGCCTTTCRCACTCAGGTACCTGCTCCCAGAGAAACAGCTCTCTCGGTGTTTTCTCTCTGCCACTGGCACCTTCTTGCTGCAGCAATGCAGTGACTGAGCCGTGTTGAGCAGTGCAGGGCTGCAGCAGCTGCATTTGCCTCATGGCTGCAGCACAAAGCTCTGATTGTAGGTTATCCTTCAGCAGTGAGGGAAACAGCATCAGTCCACTCCTCCCACCGATGGGGCTTCTCAAATACATCCAACTGTTCAAGCAGGACAGGCGTTTCAGCTGGTTCTTCTCAAATCACCTGGGTCTGATYTGTGGCACAAAGCTCTTCCCTCACCCCTATTTCCCTTTCTGCAATGGTAAAGAACAGCTTTGGTTTCCAGCACTGTCTCAGACAAAATGTTTGAGGGCCTTACAAGGTTTTTTTGGTTTTAGCATGCTRCTTCCTTTTCGTGTCTGTGGATTTAGAATTTTGCCGGGGGCAAGCAATCTGCTGGTGCCCTTTCCTTCCTCTCTTATCACTTCCTAAAGCCAGGCCCATCTCTGCAAACCCGTGGGACAGTGATGAGGAACAGGGTTAGAGAATAGTTCATGTCACTGACGTCAAACCAAAGTGTATTTCAGTGTTTGTTTAGTACTTCACAAACTGTAAACTACTCTGTGGGGGTGCTGGAAATAGAAAGAAARCTAAATAAAGACTCTTTGGTTTGGGCTAAGGTAGGGGCTGAACACAAGAGCTTGAATGGGAATCAAAAGCTCACGTGTACCTCAGGCTCCTCCAGAGGCCTTGAGTAAAAGCTGCCACCCAAATTGTCCTGTCTAGACTATTGCTGCCAGAGCRTGGTTTGGGCCAAAGTGTAAGGAGTGAGGAGTCTCAAATCACAARTTACCTTTGCATTTCTTTGCTTGTAAATGAAGTGTATTTGATAGGGAATTTCCAGGACAATAAGCATAGCTGTTTTACAGCTAAACCCTCATACTCAGAAATCACAAGTAGAGCCCTCAAAAGACTCTTAGAGTGGGTATAAACTTGGTKTGACACAATATCTTAGACTAAAAATTTTGAACTGCATTTATTGTTAATCATCCTTCAGAATTCAGCCATCAAGCAGTTCAATTTTTCTGAAAACCTGTGGGCTATCAAGGTATTACCTTTTCCTTTCTTTCTTTAAAATAAAAAGGGGGAGTTTGATGTAATTGCAGGGCTTGCAGGYGTAAAAGGGAAGGATTGCTCTAAGAGCACTGTCACCACAGCCAGTAACACTGTTTTTGGGTAAGTGCTGGACTAGGCCCTTCCTCAGCCTTTCGGGAAACCCAAGGTGTTGATTCCTCTTTCTGCTCTGGTTTCATGAGACTTCTCTTGTGCCTGAAGCCTGTGTTTTGTATCCTGAAAGTGGCAAATGTCAGCCTGAGATCTGGGGAGCAGCAGTAGGCTCTGAGCAGGGAAGCAAACACCCCAATTTATGTTCATTAGCTCAGTCTTCTCCAGCATAGCAGTGGATTTTTCCTAAGGGCCAGCATCCCTTAAAGCTGATGTACTTTAAACAAGTATGGTTCCTGTCATTATGATATGAGCCTTCAGCCCAATAGCCAGGGCAACCATCTGTCTGTGTAAGGTTCCTTCTCTGGAGCAAATGAAGCTGTGGCTCCATCTCCATCCCAGGGCTTCAGCCTGTGGAAGGACCACCAAAGCCTCGTTAAAAAATGTCATTCAGACAGCTTTCCTACTGTTCCTTACCCCTCCCAGCCCCTCAGATTGAGGAGTTCGTTTCCAGTTCCTCTCTGTAACAGACAGATTTATTAGGAGCAGGGGACGGGATGAATTCTATTGTCACACACACTCAGCACCCTCTACAAATGGTCAGAGTGTCAAAGTCAGGACAAAACAAAGGGCCTGTAGCTGGTTTCTCTRCAGACAGACAGACCTGCAGTCCTGCAGAACACAGCTCTTGTCCCTGTCCTCTCATTCAAACCCAAGCTTCCTCCCTCAGCTCAAACTTTCCTTTGTACAGTCAGAGTGACCTCTCACCCGGGCCTTGCCTGCCCAATTTGTAAGCCCTTTAATAATGGAAATCCATTATCCTACTTTGCACATCAAAACACARGCAGGCTCCTCCCAAACAAGAGAACTTGGCAGATGAGCCGTGGGTAAAAAGCACAGTAATTTATACAAATGATGCTGTTCAAAGGTGTCACCTCTCTTTCTCCTTAGCAGAAGGAAAGATTTCTTCCCATCCAAATCTTACAGAAGCAGTGTTTATAATGAATCACTGCAGTGTTAGGTTTTTCCAGGCCCAAGAGCACTCTGCTGTGGRTGTACCATGTAGTAAGGATGCAGCTGGCAAAGCCTCAAGGTGTGCCAGTGCCTCTCCAAGAGCAGGGCCTGGAGAGGGGAGCAGGGCCAGCATTTCCCTTCTGCAGCACTGCCTGTGGTTGGCTGCACTGCATCAGAGCCCTCTTTGGAAGTGCTGCATTGTGTTGATCTCTAAAGGCAGCTCATGCTTGCTGTGATTATGGAGCATCTCACTCAAGTCTCTAATTTGAGCTGAGGATTGTCCAAGTGTCTGTGGCAAATTCTTCATGGAGAAAATGAAATAATTGCCATGTGTTCCAGCTTCCCTTAGAGATGATGGCTTCTAGTATCATTATGGAGGGGGTCAGTGAGTTTGTACAYTTTGCAGTCCCTCATGAGCCACAAATAATGTTTATGAGAGCTCCTTCACTCCCAGAACTGAAGGAGATGCAGTGCACACAGTGGATATTCTGTACCCTGCTCAGGAGTGGGGAGGATTGKCACTGCAAACGTGTGGGCCCTGCTGCACAGTCCCTTTCCAGGGCAGCGAGCCCCTTCCATTGACACAGAGAACCTGCTGGCATCTTTTAGATCTATGTAAATTCTGGTGTTAATGAATTCAGCAGCTTCCTCTTGAAAACCTTTATTGGGTGACTTTCACACTGCCCCCACAGAGCCTTGAAGTCAATGGGAGCACTGGGTGTGGTGAAAAGTCAAGATCAGACCTGTAAATCAGATGATAAAGAGAAGTGAATCAGTAGGAAATGCTTTTGGGGAGCAACATATTTCTCTCCCATCAATTAAAAGCACAGGGAATGGCCCCGAAAGAGCTTCCCTCTGACATGTAAGGGACTATATTTCAACAGCATAGCAATCTAATAGGACTTTCTGGTAGGTTGAGGACATAAAAGCACACTTGTGCTAAATGCAGTCATTGTTCAGGCCATCTAATGAAATCCATTTCTGAAGAAGGATATGCAAATCYGTGTGGTTCTTCTGAGGATTCATTGATCTCTTGTGCACTATTCACATATCCTGGGCAAAGCCCAGTCCCCAGCCCAGTGTGCTATGGCCCAAAAATATTTGATGTGGCYATTCAGGCTCAGCCCTAGGGAACATGTTCTACTGTGTCCAAATCTCTTAGGTACTCTGAAAGCCTCCTGTACCCACTGGCTCCTCCTGAAACATCTGTGCCAGCTCACTGTGAAATTATGTGCCCCTTCTGTTCTTTTTGGTTCTGAATTTATTTCATCAGTGTTATTCCAGCTTTCTTCCTGACTTTTTTCTTCCTTCATTGTTTCATAATCCAGTGGTACCCAGCCCTCTGTGGGTCATAAGTCATCAAAAGGTTGCCTCTGACATCATTGCAAATAAAATAAAAATGCATGAAAACGTGCCTGTGCATGTGGGGAGCCCAAGTGGAGAGACAGAAAGGGCAAACAAACGTGCCAGCTTTTCCTGCTGGCAGCTGCCGTGCTCCTGGTGAGCTGTGCTGGCACGAGGTGAATCTCAGACTTTGTGCCCAGAGGATGRGGTGGGCTTCCATGAAAAGGGATTGGGAAATTGCCAGTGCTGGACATCACCACTCCGGTTGTCTGTGCTCACAGCATTTCCTGTGGTCCTCCCTTGGCCCTGCACCRTGGCTCTGCTTCTGCCACCACCCCATCCTGGGACTTGCTGTGCTTCTGGGGAGGTGTTCAGCAGGTAAGTGCCTTCTTGTGAGCTGTTCCATCTTGTTGCTTGAATCACGAACAGAGGAGCTAATAAAAGAACTTCRGAGTGCTCTGCAGATGGAAGATGTCACACTGGGAAAATCAATCCGCAGATCTGCTCTTTGATGGAATCTAGCTGCAGGCAGATGCTTTCATGTGCAGCAGCAGCATCTTCCCAGACAGATTATTTCCTTGCTCACATTGTGTACAGAGTGCGTAAGCAGCTTTGCGCTGCAGCACCTTTCTAAGCACAACTGGAGTTCCTTTCTCATGCWGGCCACCTCCCTCTAGGGGTGTTTTGGGATGGACAAAAGAGAAAACACACTGGTAGTGGCCATCTGASTGGGTAAATGTGCTCCCAGAATAACAAGTGGCARTGCATGAGGGGATGACAGGAGAGCYAGTCACCCCTCCAGCCAGCCCCAGCACAGTGCACAGCAAGGTAAAGCAGATGAGAGAGCAAATCTCTGGCACATCCAGTTGCTCAGAAGAAAAGGCAGTAACCTGGTCTCTCAGCATTTCCATCTCATTTCTTCCACATTTTTCAAGTGGAAAAATCTTTAAATGCCACTTCCACTGTGCAAGTAGCAAAATGATAAGGATCAGTTGGGAGCTCTGTTCAGACAGCTGTGCTGAAATGATCTGGAGTTCTCAGCAGACAAGGAGACACATTGGAACATGTTGTGGTACTTTGTTCTATTACTCAGTATTGCATGTGTACCTAGAAATGGTGTGAAACTCCCAACAGGCTGAGTGTCCCAGATGCCAAACTCCAAAGAACCTCCATAAACAGAGAAAAGGCTCCTTTTATCCATACAGTTCTCATATCWCACACTGAAGCCATAATAAACCCACCCTGTGAACTTGTAACATTTTTATGAGCCTCGTTTGGAGCAGGTGTTTCTTTTTAGTGAGGTTTTGCTTGGGATCCAACAACTAAAACTAAAATTAGTAAATTGGCACCTAATCTAATGTTCCGTGACTCAGCTACTTTCTCTCAGGTCTATTTGGTTTTTATCTCAATGTCAATTATTGACTATTTATAGCCTTCCGCGAGAGAACTTCTAGCYAGGTCCAGGGTGAGCACAGGAAAATGCAGTGGAGTGTGAGGRCTTGTGAACTTTGAGACCTGAGCTGATATGACCTCCTGGAGCACCTCCCCATCCCTTCTGCCTTTGTAACCCTCTCTGTTCCTCCCATAGYTGTCCTAAACACACCTTGTGGCAATATGAAAAGTGATTTATTTACATGGAAAAGCAACACTGAAATAGCACCAGTGTGTTCTGCCTTTGGTAGGAAAAGCAAGTGGGCTTTGTCCTTTAGAAAAAAAGTTGGGTTATTTTGTTGAGCTTTTCTGTCTTATTTTACAACTSACCACATGTTTTCCTCTCTCCTTTGCAGCCTGCAGCTCTGGAAGCTGGTTTCCACCAGGAGGGGCCACTGTGCCTTTCCCACTGCCTGAGCTCTGACTGCTACACATAATGCAGGAGAGAGATGGCTAAAGAAGGACAGCCAGAGGGAAATTTCACTCAGAGCACTTTCATTCAGCCATCCCCAGATTTCCCTGTAAGTCTTGCTAAAATTTACTATTTGGCAGCTCTGGCTGTGGGCACAACACTATCTATCTATCTGCCTATCTATCTATCTATCTATCTATCTATCTATCTATCTATCTATCTATCTATCTATCTATCTATCTATCTATCTATCTGTCTAATCTATCTATCTGTCTGTCTATTTACCTATCTATTTGTCAAATAGTCTGTCCATTTTTCCTACGCAGCACTTCAGTGACTTCCTCATAACAGTTTGGTCTCTTAATTGTTGTGCAGTTCATTGTTCCAAAGGGCAGAAAGGTTATTCTGCTTCAGATCTCAGAGTTAAGGCAGACAAAAGGAAGTGGGTGTGAAGTAGCTTGTATGTGCACTGTGAAAACCTGGTGCCCTTTCTATTTATAGCCCTGCTTGAACTTTCATTCATTTAGTTGCTATTTTGGTATGATAAACATTCCATCTCCTGGGGAAAGTACGTTAGCAGTGCAGGTGAACGGGAGGGAAAACACATGGGTCACGCAGCAAATATTGAATGGCCTGGAAACCACTGCCATTCCCAGAAAGCATATAGAACCAAAGTGATAYTGAAGGGAAGCTCCCTCATTCAGCTAACAGTCACAGCAATGCTTTGAGGTAAACCCAAACTTTTCATTGACTTCATATCCTTTATTCTATTTTAAATCAAAGCAATTGTTATTGTGTCTCTTCTCAGTGGCATATGTTTGATAAAAGGGATACACTTGATCACTTATCCCATGCTCTCCTTTCTGGGTATAGAGCTGCCTGACAAGGGGAGCTTTCTATTGCTGACCAAGTGGGTTTCTTTAGCTGATCAGTGTCTCACATCTGTCTGTTATAAAAATTGTTTGTTCTCACCTCCTTTTCTCTTTCGTATCTACTATGAGTTGTACCCACCAATACAGACCTCAAATGCACACTCAAATGAACCCCTTTGTGGACCTCACTGAAGTTTACCTGCTGAACAGGTGAACAGTCTGGCCATTGGATTCAGTCAAAGCAAATTGTTGAAAGAACATTCTGAACATGGTTTGGTGTAGCCTATACTTTGAGGTTTCCCATGAGGCACATCTGAAAGAAGCCAGAAAGGTTTGTTATGAATTGTGAGTGCTTGGTCTGRCAACTTCAAAAATACTGCAGAGCAAGCTGGGAGAGCAAACTGAACAGGTGAGAGCTCACTGGGTCTTGAGGCAAACATTTTCATAGAATCCTTTGGTAGCCTGAATCCCACTGAATTRCTGAGAAATCAAGAGACTTGGCATGTGTCACTTAGTGTGTAACAAGTTACAGATAGAAACATTGTGGGCACTGGGGCTGCTGAAGGTCTCCCTCCAGCTCAGGGGAAGCATTACCTGAAAAGTGAGCCCCTGCTCTGCAACCAGGTATYTCTGGTCTTTATTTCAGCCAGGGACTTGCAGGACACGTGCTGGGCCTATAATATTACCACCAGGCTGYTTGGTTTTGGAGTCCTTGCAGAACTTCTCTGGGTATCACTGGCATGAGGATTTAGGTGCCCTTTCACCTGGCACTTACCCCCAACTCCTACTCACCATCCATTTCCTTGYCTCTCCCTCCTGCACAGTGGTCTCTGCACCTCAGCTGGGCCAAGGGGGAGCCCACAGCAAGAAACTGCCCTCACCCCCCTACCTTACCCCAGGGCCTGGCCTACAGCTGCCAAAAATCTGCTAGTCAGTGAATTGAATAACTACTCTTGGTACACATATTTTCTTCTGGTTAGGGAGGCAAATTGAGAATTCTTGCCTAGTCCTGACAGATACTGAGGACACAGATGGAAACAGTATTCACTTCAAGCTGTTAGGTGTTTAATAAGAACAGCTGAATGCACTCAGTGATTGTGAGCCAGAGGAGCTGCTTTCTGTTTAGCACAGGGAAGGTGACCCAGTCATTGCATGGGGCAGAATGGATGTGGTCAGTTCCCATGACCAGTGGAAACAGTAGAGCTACGAGTCTCATTTGAAGAAAACAGGGAACCCGTTACTTTGACTTCCCTCTAATTGCACATGAGTTTATCTGAAGAGGTGGGAAGGTCTTTCACTAGATGAAATAATAAAAGAAAATTTCCTTAATCCTTCTCTGCATTTGSTTTGCAGAAGCAAAGAACTTTGCAAGCTGGTTGTTCGACAGGCATGGTGCTTTCCCTCTGTTCTGGGGTTAAGATCTGAGCGTTGAGGAGAGTCCTGTGACTCTGAAGGAAGATGTGTGTATTGATACTGCCATCTCCTCTGGCTTGAGCAATCCTGGACGTGGGGCGAGGTCATTCACACTTTCATGTGCTAGCCAGCAAGTTGGATTCTCACACCCTTATCTATTATACTGGCTAAGGCGTTGCTCTGTTTTCTCTTCTATCTGCATAACCAGGTGTTGAGCAACTGGAATGTCATTCCAGAAATTCTGACTGGCTTGGGTGTGTGCTCCTCACAGGAATTACTTCTGGGAATCACTTTGGAAGGCCAAACAATATGGTTTTCAAAAATTATGTTACTGTACAGTGTGCATTTAAATGAATTACATAATTTAGCCAAGCCTCTATTGCAGAGAAGCAGACTCCTCTGCCTGCTSTTTCAGAGGGTGACCCAGTTCCTAGAAGCTGTATGCTGTTTATATAGTTAGAGTGTTTATTTATACTGCCTATASGTGCCAGCAGGGAATTAAGAGTTATTTCATATTTTCTGTTGTTTCAAAGTTGTAGCAGCATTCTTCATCCTCTCACAGCCCCACATCTTCACAATTCAGCCCCATCATTCATTTCACTCAGCTACAAGCAGGACACATTTCCAAATGGAAGTRACACTGCAGCAGGCACAAATGTTGGGAGGGAGCAACCTTCAACATAGCTAAATACCATTTTCTACAGCTCTGGACAAAGCCCTGGCCTCCAGAGSAAAAGGATGATCAGAGTGAGAACAGGAAGGCCTGGCAAGCCAAAGAGCTGCCTCCTGCTGAGCTCTGGTCTCAGGGGAAATGCATGTGGAGGAGTCCCCAGCCATGGGCCATGGGCACCACARTGGCATCAGAGCCCCCAGACTGGCCCAGGCAGGTGCAAGGTGGGTGTGAGAGCATCCTTGAGCAGCCAACTCTGAGTTGTGTGTTTTTGCTGCATATTTTGGAACTGGCACTGACAGCTCAAGGGTCAGGACACAGAGAGGTGTCTCCTGAGGGAATTGCCCTCCACACTTTTGCAGGGACAGGCAGTAGAAACTAAGGGCCAAGTCCTGCTTGTACATACAGAGCTCCAGTGGCTGTTATCTGATGGCCCTGGGATAAAGCTGGCCTTGGATTTTAAATATGGTCCAAAGCTTGTTTATCTRTATCAGTCAAGGACATTGAAGTGAGGCTGTGACAGAAGAGAAACAGGCCCTTCAGATGGTATAGTTAATATTCTATAGCAAGCCAGCTAAGGGTGAGACAGCTGTTCTGAGTCATGGCAGCTGGCCAAAGCTGCAGAATATGAACAAAATCCATTCTGTATCTGTGTGCGGCACCAGGCTGGAGCAGCTTTTATAAAGGTTGACATTTCCATTGCATCTCGATGCTTCAGGGCTCCCTGAGCATTCACAGACATCGTGCCATCCTTGATGCTTGAAGTCCCTTTCAGTKAGGTGCAGTGACTGAGCAAGGTCCTTCTGGACATCTCCTGAGGTTTTGCACAGAGAGCAATGACAAGGTGAAAAGATCACACCTCCTTCCAGATCATGGCCACTCATGCAGCATTTCAATGGAGAATTATTCTACAATTGGTGGCACGACTTTTTGATATCTTGACATTTGGCCCAACCAAAGCATTTCTAATCAAAGATAAATTCAATTGCAATGGTAAGGGAAGCTGCCCATTAGAAACTCTGCCTGACAATTGCACCTTGTGTAGCTGGGATATGTTCTTAGCTCACTGTACAAGCACATTTCAGCTGTGCATTATGCAATTGCCATTAGCATTAATGAGTTACAAGGCTCATATASTGATACTGTTCCTAGAAACAGGCTGCCCAGGGATGTGCTCTTTTGGATTCGTTTGGGGAGTTAGATGGAGCACAGGGGCCCTGTGTACTTTGGTGCTCTATTGGATACCTGGATCCAAGCCCAGACAAGTGTCTSGACTTCAGCTGCAGATTTCAAAAGTAAAAATAAAAAAATGCTGACTATGGGGTCAATTTGGAATCTGGTTAGAAATAATGTCTCCCAAATACTTGTGAGTTTGATATCCAGCCTGATATAAGGATGGAGGGGAAAAATTAAAAAGCCGCAATTTAAAACCTACTGACTAAAAATGAAAATAAAATTTATCCCCAGACCATGAAGACAGCCTATCATGGAAACCTCATTAAATTATTGGTTTGGGTAGGATGAAAATTACTGTCAAATGCTAATATTTCTGTACCTGTATATAGAAAATASACTTAGAAGAAGACAGGAAGATCTGCAAGGGCTGTGAGTGCAGCTTTACCCATCTCTAATAGATCACTGAAATTGGCATTGGTTTCTAGTGACTGAATTTCTTACTTGTTTTTGGGCTAGCAAAGTAAAGCCCAGTTTTCTGGGGCTGGCAGAGATGAAGTTTGGGTCTCAGGCTTACGTTGTCTCTCCAAAGGCTATGCTCTCACCAAGGACCTTTTGCATGTCCGGACCAGGCAGTGGTGCAGCCATGGACTTAGCACACAGACTGGAACTGACTTTGCTGGTGCAAAACACAAACACCCTCAATTAGCTGTCAAAAATCCTAGCCAAGGTTTGAGATCCGTGATCTGCCTGGATGTGGCACTTCCTATCACACTCCCTGTAGCTGCTTCCTTGGGAGCCTGGCAGGCAGGAAGAGGATGGAGCTGCAGTTGAAAGGCACTGAATCAAAGGCAGCTGATTAACATCAGGACAGGCTGGCTGGGCACAGCTTTCTGGGTCGCACCCAGAGCTGGGGCACTGCTTTGTTTGCACCAAGCCTTGCAGGTGAGGGGCAGCCTGTGCATGGGGCACAATCCAACCTGCTCACAAAGGCAGTGACTCAAAAATCATTCACTGTCTTGTGCTGAAAAGCCACGACATCCTCAAAGCTGTCAGACCGAGGTGTTGGGGAGAAAATTGCTCTGTTGTATCTCTGTTGCCTTCATGCCAGGCTGCAGTGCTGAGTCTGATGCTGCTGATCTGTGGATATGGATCAGGAAGAGCTTGGGTAAAGTAAACTATTATTCCAGAGTAAACTGGGAACAAGGAAGAAGTCTGCAGACTTCATTCACATGTTCTCACGGTGTTTTGCAAGCCTGAGCATTCCTGTTCTGTAGCCAGACAGCAGAAGCACATTCAGCTGGGTAAACATAATTTGCTCCGTGCCACGCAAGGACCCTGTGCYGTTTTGGGATGTCTGTAGGGATTTAAGGATGAAGGACTAGCTGGGGRAAGTCTTTCAAGCACCAGAGTAAGTTAGGTGCTTTTGGGTTCACACAGGACTGTCTGCCATATCAGGCTGCAGTAGGTGGTGCTCAGAGCAGACTCCCTGAGTGAATCCACTGTCTCTGGCCTGTTCCCCTGGGTTAGGAGCAGCCTCTTCCAAAAGCCATGCTGTAAGCATGGCCCCCCAGCTCTGCCTTTCTCTAATTACCTGCTTTAGGTGCTGTAGTGATAATAGTCTTCTCCAGGTGGATATTTAGCTGTTATTATAAACATGGTGTCAGCACTAGTCACTTTGTGACTCTTGGTGTCACTGACTGCTCTGTTTTAGGGGAGTCAGGCTTGAGCACTGCAAGCATAGAGGGGACTCTGCCCTCCRTCAGCACCTCCCCCAAGCTGAAATGCACCAAAGCATTTGGTGGACACCAACAATTTCCATACCTGGCACTCACTGTGTGGAGTCTGTTCTGAGTTGCAGCTTTGGGTTTTTCAAACTGTGCTGGCAATATGGGCATCCCAGSAAAGTCCTACCACCCCTGTTAACTTCAGGCAACTCTTCACAGAGCTCTCTTTCCTAAATCTTGCCCATTGCTTGAATTTATAGTCTTGCAGTGTCACCACTTTGGGGCCTCAGCAAAGGCTCTCACTTCAATAGCAAATGCCCTGTGACTGAGCAATCAACTACAATTTTGGAGTGAAGGTGTTTTAAAGATTAGGACATGTTTGACTACACGGAACAAAGACAAATGTCTCCTCACTCATGGACTTAGCACTTACAGAGCTGCATGTGGCAAATTCTTTTGCTTTGTGTCTCTTGTTTTCTCTTTCATGGTAATAACTGGGCATGAGCTTATGGGTTTCCTTGTTTGTTTTTAAAGGCAGTGGATGGAGTTGGCAAAGGTTTTCAGTTGAGGAGGTGTGAGCCTATTGGTTTAGCTCTGTATAAGGGGATTATACAGTCAGAAACACGGGGAAACCCTGTTCTGGTAGATCCTGTACACATTCCTTCAGGCTTGTTTTGGCATCTCTCCAAAGCCAATGGTGATTTATGTAAGATACTGTGAGAGAATGGCAGGAGTGTGACTATACATCTGCCTTTGGGTAAGAAGGGAAAATATGCTTGCTATTTTGTTCAAGCTCACTCAGGGGAGAAAAAGGGGCAGGCAGGCATAATGCCGAGTAGTGAGGCAAGTGGTGTCACTGAGGAAACCAGGATGCTTTCTCATATTAGCAGTGGCTCCTCCTCTCATTTTCAGGTGAACAGTTCAAAAAAATTCGGCTTGACAGTGCCTGAAACTTGTAAGAGCTTTGTGAATCCAGTGTCCCGGTCAGAACTACAATGCTTAGGATCAGCTTGGGTTTGCAAAGGCTGAGGTGAGGATCAGCTGGGCCATTCCACTGTGGCAGCAGCACAAGAGGCTTCTGGCTCCATCACCCAGCCCTGTCCCACTCAGTGGAGGATGCTGTCCTCACCAAACTGTTCCCTTGGGGCTGCTAGCTGCTCTTGGCTCTAGGAGGAGGCAGCCTGAAATCAGGAAATCAGGAGCCTRTCTCACCTCCTTTGTGGCCACATCCCACTCCCCTAGCTTCTCCTTCCACCCTCCTTGAGGGGTGGATGTTGACTTGCATGGTGAAGATATTCCCCTCTTCATGGCCTTTGAGTTATATCTCACATGAGGCTCTGCTACGTTCTGTTTACTGCCCYAACTGTCCCTGTCCCAAAACACAGCTCGCATGGGTTCCTTTTTCATCCCTGTACCACATTTTCCCCCTAAAAAATAAAAACTGTACTGCTCCCACTTCTTGCTTACTCTACAAATGAGCAATGATTCTGCTGGTATAAGCCTCTTCCAAATGGCCAAAACTTCATTTAGTGTTTTGAAGTGCATTGGTTGTACCTGAGGACTCTTTGAAGCACTCTGGAGTCAGAGATGGTGGCAGTAGTTCCTGGGCTGTGATCTGCAGCCAGCCCAGCTCTTGTTGTCAGGAGATCAGTGTCCTCTGTGCCCACAATCYCCCTGCATCTCCACAGGGTGACAGATCTCTGCAAAGCCAAGGTGAAGACTGCCACCTACTGAGGCAGCTCTGGGGGACTGCCTTGGAGATTTCTCACCCAGCAGACGGGCACAGCCTGGCACCGTGCTGGAGCAGAGGATCTCAGGCAGGATCCCTTGCAGCTGAACTTTTCACAAGCACCATCACTTTCTTGCACTAGCTTTATATTTAGACATATTGCATTTGGRCAGCAGCACTTTGGGATGAGTTTGGTCAATGCAGAGTTTTCTTTTAAGGAAGAATCACGTGCAAAAGCACCCCAAGGACATTTCTTTATGTTACCTGCTCATAGCACAGGTTCCCCCAGGAGCTCAYGAAAACTGCTCCTGGGAACAGCTAAATTAAGTTTGGTGCCTGTCCATTCASGGTAAATATGAGGTGGGTGAACACTGTTAATTTCTACAGATAATTCAATTCTTCAGAGCCCACTGAAATAAAAAAGACCTCAAGGGATGGACTGACTGTGTTTAGCAGCAGAGATTTAGCAACAGAAGTCTCTAATAGGAGTGGTACTAGAGGCCAGATTTACTAGGATCACATTCGTAAAGCAATTAAGATCCGATTGTATAATGAATGAATTGGAGATCACCACAAAGCTGTGAATTTCCCACCCTTGATTCAAGTTGCAAAGGCCTGGGATCATCTTGTTTAGGCATCTGTTGCAAGTACAATTTATYRTGCTGTTGCTGGGAGGATTATGATAAGGGAACAAAGCTGCCGAGTTAATGAATTAATGGAAGTCGGCAGTGAGTGGGGAGGTTCAGAAGCCACAGGGTTCTCTGTCTAMCTTTTGCATGGCTCTTGTTGCCCTGGAATGTGCTGGTGGCTGCTGCTGTGAGGTGGGATCAGCTTTGAAGTGCAGTCACAGGCCTGCTCCCAGCCAGTGGGTGTGTTAGCACTCCCCTGTCAGGCTGGATGGCAGCAGCAATTAAACCACATTTCTGCAGAGAGCSTCCAAACAACAGAAGCCAACACCCCAAAAATCCCATGACATGGTCTGCACTGGGCTCTCGGGGTGCTGAAGGGTCTGGGTCTGCAGCTCACATTCACTGGGGAATTGTTCTTTGTATTAGGATATCATGTTCAGAAAAAGATTGTTTTCAGTGGTCTGCAGCACACACCATTGCTCTTTGTATTAGGATATWATGTTCAGRAAAAGATTGTTTTCAGTGTTTTATTCCGTGTCTGGTTTTAATCAGTAATTGAGTAAAGCCAGCTGAGTTTTAGATTTAGATGAATGGCAAGTTTAGTTTAGTCTGACTACCTGCTGACACAGGCAAGGCTGCAGAGCTCTGAGTGACAGCACCAAAAGGGAATGATAGTGAGCTACTGCCTTCAAAAACTTCAAACACATCCCTTTATCACAGTGTGATTCAAGGTATCACTCAGCAAGTTGCTACAGGTGGAAGTTATCATCTGAATACCAAGCACATTCCAATAACTGCCTCTGAAATCAGGAGAATACATTTCTCAATATTGGTCAGTGTTACATCCTTCCCCTTTTGAACAGATGGGAGAATTTCTTTTCTGAACAGAGCTTATAGTCCTGGGATCCTCTGCAAGTTCAGGGAACTAGCAGCAGTGTCTGGCAAGAAGAGCTCAGCATTTAAATACGTGCCTAGCTGTTTAGGAAATGAAACATGGAATATTTGCAAAAGCTCCAGCAATCTGGTGAGGAGTCTGGACTTCCAGAGGGGAAGCCAAGGGAGCTGCWTTCTCACGTGTGCACATGGACTGCTCCTTGCTCCCTGCCAGAACAGTCTCTTTGCATTCAAACCTGAACTGATCAGAGAGGGAATTGTGYTGGATGGAACTGCAAGAGCAGTGCAAGCTCCCCTCAGAGAGCCTGCAGGTTCCAGCTCTAGAACCACTCCAGAGGAAACCTGGGATCATGAGTTCCTGGGGAGTAAGGCTTTAAACAGACATGGAGGGGACGACAGACAGAGATGATAAGAAAACTGTAGGATAAAGCTTTTTAAAGCTCAAGCCCATCTTCCTTCATTGTTGCTCTGATCCCTTGTTTATGCAAACAGTCTGATAAGGCTGGAGAAGCTGAACCGGTTGGCTGTTGRCATTAGCAGCTGTCAGCACTGGCTGAGGGCAGGGGGAAGGTCAGTGTGAAACCAGAGCTGCTTTCATACTCCCGGCCTGTGTCGGCAGCACAAACCAGAGCCAGAGCCAGTGGAACTTTCCTGGTTTATTTACAAGGCTCAGGCAGCTCATCTCAGCTGCAAAGCACTGCAGAAAGAGGTCAATAGAGCATTGAACTACAGCTTTCTGTTATGGACCACACCAGGCACATAAAAAAATAAATTACTCAAAATACTGCCAAACTAGCAAGACCTGGAAATTATCTTCGTTTAATACATTAGAAAAGTTTGCATGGATTGTGCATCCATATAGATAATGCTMTGCCAAATAYTTTATYTCCTGCCCCGCTTAAAATTTAATGRTGTCTGGAATAAAGGTCCCTGCTCATCTCACAAAGCTGCTTCAAACATGGCCAGTGTGTCCTGGCATCCAAGGCCAACATCCTGTGGCTTCAGAAGCAGAACTGGTGTCAGGCACTTCACCAAACCCCAGTAACCCTCCAGTGCTCGTGTGCAGGAGGTACTGGAGTTCTGCTTGGTCCCTGTAACATACATGAAAAACCTGCAATTCATTGACTTTGGAATATGGAGCTTGCCACTGGAGGCAAATTTTCTACATCAAGGCTCTGCCTGCTCTTCTTCCRATTCATAAATAGCAGAAATCAGCAGCATTCAAACTATGCATTTGGTGGGTGTAAAAGAATGACTCATTAACTTAATGGAGAGTTATCTGGGCAATAAATGCATGAATAAGGATTGTGACAGTGAGTCACTGTTTGATTGTATGTCTCCGTGGAACACATGCAGGTACCATTTTGCTAGGGATTGGTGCAGGGCAGAGTTTAAGATGGGTTCAGCGGAGGTTGGATGCTTTTTCCAGAGCTTAASTGAGGACCTTTAGCTGTAAAAGAGTTGCCAAACTTCACTGGATTCACACTTCCCAAATAGGGTCAGTGTCTCTGGATGGAAAGGTCTTTGAGCTGCTTAGCTAGGTGTGCACTCCAGGGAGTATCTGCAGGATCTCACAAAGAAAGGCCAATCTTTCCAAAGCATGTGTGAAACAGAACCAAATTCCATCAGCCCCTCAATGTTCAGCCTTGCCCTGTGTCCAAGTGCCCTCTCACATGTTGCCAGCTGGTTGTGTGAGCTTCCCAGCCTGGCACAAGGCTGAGTGCTCGTGTTTTGGTGTTGCCCTGAGCCTGTCAGCACTGCCAGGACTCGTAGCCTCTGCCCCAGGTGCCCAGAGTTCCTGGGCTGTGCCATTTGTGCCTGTGGCACTGCTGCACCTGACACTTTATGTGGTGCCATAGCTGAGGGAAGGGTGCATGTGCTGGGATGAGGGGGTCCTGGGCAGGGATCTTCATCTGGGCCTTAGAGCTGACATTGTGCTTCAGGAGGATGTTTGTGACTCATCTTAAACACTGKTAACTCCACAGCACAGACTAGGAAGGGCTTTTGGAGCACCCCAGAGTTTTGATGTCGTTCTGAAGGAGGAGGACTGTGCATGCCTGCCGAGGTACCTCAGTTGAAATGTTTAGCAGTCATAAGATCCYAAGTCATTAGCTGCTCTTTAAAGCTCTGGCCTGGAATTTCTGATGGATGGTAGATGCCAGAAAGTGAAATTGCTCTTATGATCAAATGAATCCTCCCAGTGTGTGAGGGAGTTACAAAACTTCATCGGCACCATTACACAACAAACAATTGCAGCTGGTTTTGGGAGAAGAGTCTCCACCCTGAACTATGGTCTGTASCACTGCTCCACTCACGTTTTTCTAAGGACTGAACCGGATTTGCAGGTGCTTCTCTGTGTGAGGCCATAAACTAGTAGGGACTGCAGCTGATCTGGCTGAGTTTGTGGGCCTTGTGAAAAGAGGGCAGCCAGACCTGGTGATGCAGRTGTGGATGTAGCACTTCACTCCCATATGGTTATGTGATATTTCTTCCCTCAGTCTTGCAGCTGACTTCTATAAACACATGTGTAGCCAGCACCAGGGGTCTGGGGTGTCTCCTCTACTGGTGGTGTTACTCCAGATTCTCTGTGCTCCCCACATTAACCCTGTCCCATTTCTGGAGATCCTTGCCATCATTCTCAGCAGTGCAGGGACATGATCTTGGAGGGTGATCTTCCCCGAAGCTCCGACCTACTGGAATCCCAGCAGGAACAAAGAGGCAGCACAATCCCCATGTGACTGGGAGCACAGGTTGTTTGATGTGGCTCTCCTCTCCAGGCCCTGCCAAATTCCCACCCGCCACGGCATCRCAGTAACAGGACAAACAAGCAGTGCCTACATGGCAGCCCTGCCAGGTGTTTGACACCAGGGACTTACTTGGGGGAGTTCACAGTGGAAAACAAATAAACAGCACTGATCGAAAAAAAAACCACCTTTCCCCTCTGTCAAACAGCTCTGGRAAAGGCAACGGACTGTCAGTCCAAAGGGCCATGAGAGTATTAGGACTTGGTAATTGCATGAAATCATATGGCCTCYTGATGACAGGACACACAAGTCTAAGGGCACATTGCTCAACCCTCTTGGCATCTTTCTACATCTGGAGTGGCTCCTCTTCTAGGCCAGATGTGCCCAGAGTATCCAGCAAGGAAATGGGCAAGCCAGTATGGCTTGTTGGAGTGAATRCCTTCAATCCAACCTCAAAATGCAGCTCAGCATCTACACACAGCAGTGCTGTGAACTGTGGTGTTACTGTAAATATCTAATGAGTAAAATTTGCATACAGTCTGATTTTTGCCCTCTGTGCCACATCCGTGCAGCATCCAGTGAGTTCGGGGAGTGCTTTTATTTCGAGGACTCAGTAAGTATTTTAGGCTTTGTGTAGGAATACAGGACTACAAAGTAATTCCTAATGCATCAAGTTCAGGCAGTGTTGTAAACTAACACCTTATATGATGCTGTTAGTTCATTTGGCACACTCTGGTTTAAATCCACTTAGATTTCCTGCCCAGCTGCCCTGGCTGAAGGATGGCAGCAGGATGTCAGTGTGCCTCCCTGCTGAGTGCCTGCACACCTCTTACTCTCCGTGCAACTGGGTTTGGACACAAGTTTAGCCCTTAACACATTTCACATCCCCTTGCTGCTTTATTATGCATTCAGAACCTCACAAGACCTGAGCTTAAGAGTGTGGAAATACCTTCTGAGAAAACCTGACAAACAAAACAAAATTATACAGGCCACAACAGCCTGTAAAATTTGATGCTCTTGCTTATCAGAGATTCCATTCCAGTTTTCGTTCTGGTTTTGTATTAGCCTTATACTTGAAAAAAATTTAAAATACCCATAGCAAAATGTGAAAATTGTTAATGTCTACAAGCCAATAGTTGGTGAAGGTGAAACAGTTTCTGGCTGTTGTGGTGCTTTCCTTGAGGCAGTGCCATAAACAGCATTTAGTCTCTAGGTGACAGCAGCCACCAACAAGATCCCACAAAGTAACATATCAATTAATGTAAAAKAAGCTTTTCCTTGTTCCCTGGAATTGTGAGCCTGAAAGCTTGGTAAATGTGGTTCTGATTTAGAGTTTTGAGTATCAAGTAATGGTTTCCCTGTAACAGTCCTGTTCTCCCCTCCAAACTCATTTGTTTCATGTCTGTCTTTCATGATGGTCCTYTGTCCCCTTTGTTTGGCAGATCATRAGCAAATTGTCTGTAAGGTGCTTGGTCCAGGAAAAACACAAAGGACATGAAATGCTCTTTTTTTGTAATTATTTGGGAAGGTTTCTTTTTTGCTGGTTTGTTGGTTTTTTTTTGGTGCTGGTGGTTTTTTTACCTGTCTTTATGTACCACAAGAGACATTGTGGTTTGTCGTTGTAGGATCTTGTTGTTTCTACTCCTCAAAGAAACAGTGATAACATCAGCAGCCTGCTAGGGAACAACATGGTTTCATGGTTTCAACATGTGTGCCCAGTGGTTGAGTGTCAGGTACAGCTCTCTGTGTACAGAGGTCCCCCTCATTTCCATGGGGATCAGACCGGGGACTTTTCTAAAAGGACCAGGACCAAGGAGTGTTTAATGTGTAGAACAATCCCTGCATGGACAAGTCATTTGTTTGTGCACACAGCTGCAAATGAGACATGTGATGGCAGAGGTAATTACGGGTTCAGGTCCACTTGGTATTTGAGTGGGCATTTTCCACTCAGGCTAAGACTTCCCGTGTGATCCAGCATGAATCCAAAGACAGTCCCATCACAAGCCCATTTCATTCACCCCTYTGTCCTTTCTCATGGGCCATGGAGAGGCCAGGAGAAAAATACAGGGACAGGGACACAGACAGGGAGAGCCACTTCTTGTGCTGAGAGCATGTCCCAAAATCTGCAGCTGACCCCAAGAACTTCAGGGTTCTCTGGTGTCAGTCAGGCCTCTTTCCACTGAAGGTGGTGGGCACACATCAGCTCTACAGTAGCAGGTGTAAAATAAAAATCAGAGCCCCGAGTCTGAGGATCAGGGCCCTTCCCAGAGGAAAAAAAAAAGAAAGCTCCTCTCCCAGTGCTACGCCCTTCCTTTCCAACCTCTCCCCTAAATCCAGGTTACCCAATTTCAATCTGATTTACCTCACAGCTGCCACTTTGAAATGCTTTCCTGCTGTCATCCTTGTCTACCCTTCACCATTAACCACTCTGTCACATGCCTTGCATCGCATGACTTAATCATTRGAGACTTTGGACTCGATTTACATATATAAACAAATAAAAATTACACACCTGCAGTTGCTGTGGCCAGCTGGCTACTGCCTGAGCAGTAGCTGCATTCCTGGATCATGACATTGAACAGGGCAACAGATGGGACTTGAATGAGGTGCTCCTCACTGAGAGCCATTGGCAGCAGCAGTGCCTTTGCTCCCTGTGGGCTTTCTCCCACAAAAATCCAAATCCAGCCACGTCTGCTCCTCCTTGTGCAAGAAGCTTGCATCTGCTCCAGCRTGAGGCCCAGGAAATGGAGCCAGGATTGTGGGAGTGGATGGGAGTCTCCGTGCAGGAGCTGAGATGTGTCCTGGTCATACACACAGGTAGAGCACGGGGCATGGTCCTGAGGCATCTCTGTGTCCATCTGATAGCTCACAATGGGAAAGGAGCATTGGAAGGGTGCTGAGGGAACACGCACATTGATGTCAAACTCCTTTAAATAATCAGCAAAGCTTCCTTTGCTGTCTGCATGTGGGAAAGGAGTATTGGAAGGGTGCGATTGGGGAACACACACATTGATGTCAAACTCCTTTAAATAATCAGCAAACCTCCCTTTGCTGTCTGCATGTGGGAAAAGGAGCATTGCAAGGGTGCTGAGGGAACACACACATTGATGTCAAACTCCTTTAAATGATCAGCAAAGCTCCCTTTGCTTTCTGCATGTGAGCAAAAGCCTCAGCTCTGTTGTTTTTCTAGAGTGAGCCTTGCAGTCGTGGCCCAGGGAATCCACTCTGTCCCTACCACAGAACCTGCTGGAGCATGGCACCTCAGCTGGAAGCTCACATACAGTTTGTTACCACCATGGGCACTCTCAAACATCCTGAGAGTTTAGTTTTGTRTAGTTTAGTTTCGTGTGAAAATGTCAAAGCTTGGCTCCTGTCTTGAAAACTTTGATAAAAATAGTTCCTGATATTACAGACACCTGTAATACARCTGAAAGTGGCTCAGAGGAAAACAAAAATCTCTGGATAGTTATTGCCCTAAGGGAATCCAGACATTTCTTCCTTTGAGACCTAAGGGAAAGARAAATGTAGTTAAAGTCCTGCTTTGTCTCAAGGACACGTTGAATGCTCAGGCCTTTATGTTGAGGGATTTGGGGTAGGACATGAGGAACTAAGGTTAATAAATGATCCAGGATGGTTTTAATAGTTAACATTTCTTGGCATTGCGTGCAAAGCATCGGTAGCTCCAGTGGCAGAGTACCCACATGTTTTAAGTSAGGCATGTGTTTAAACACTTGAGTCAATTAAAACTCCAGGGCAGCACAAGTTTCATTAATAATAATCCAGTGTTTCACCACAGGATACTCTAATTGTTCCTCATCAGGATCCCAGGGACAGAAGATTAACCTTTCAAGAAGCTCAAAGGATAACATTCAAAGCACTACCCAAAATGATAAAGAATTGCCTGTTCATCTTGTAGACTTTGATGATTAGCCATGAGAGCACATGTGGCTTGGGTAGCTGGTTTAGGGGGCAGACTTCYCCTGGATTACAACAAATTTTTGGATAACAACTTATCATGGTTTAGTACATCATGCTACTTTGCTTTTCCAAGTCAGTGTTCATAAGACCCTTGGGAACTTTGCAACCCAATAATTAAGCCTCTGTGCTCTATTGGGWAACAAGCAGGTAGGAGCAGCACAGCATCTCAGCATAAGCAAGGAAAAACCCGGATGATTGATGGGACTTGGGAAATCCCATATTTAGATGACCCAGGAGGCAAGCCTGAAAYTTTATCCAACGTGAGCCTCCTTGCCATGTGATAACTGTGCAGGGGACAATGCCTGGGGAATGAAAACAGCAAATTAAAGCAACAGAGATCACCAAGAGAGAGCAAGACTGTCTCAGACACACCTGAGGAACTCTTTGAAAGTCAGGATTTGTTCTCTTCACCTAACCCATAGCCACCCTGGCCTTCTGTCCACACTCTGCCACTTGTGACTCAAACCCCCTTAGCCAGGAACCATTCAGGAAAGATGTCTGGAGCCAGTGTGCAACCACACAAGAGACCATGTGTGGCATCAATGGAGCACTCATCAATTCCAAAATTCGGGATAAACACGTCATAGGAGCTGATAGGAGCGTATGTGGCAGAAAGAAGATGAGAAGACAMATCCAGCCTAGGTGAAGGGTGATCRTGGGATATRCTCAGAGGGGTTGGCAAATGGTACCCTTTCCATGTGCTGGGTCACGCTAAATCGAGAGGCCTTCCTGTCCAGCCCTCTTTAGGATCTATCTTTATGGACAGGCATGGGCAGGAGAATTTGAATCAGAATGTGCCTCTGGAGCACTGCAGCCAGCAGAGGAGCAGCTGCCTACTGGGGTGCTCAAATGGGAGGGGCAGCCCCTGAAGCAGCAGCAGCAGCAGCACYCCGTCATGTTGTCATGTTAGCACAGAGCACTGGGCACCTGGCTCTGTTGTTCACCRGGACAGCAAAGGTGGCCTGCACTAGAAGCACTCTGGCTATCAGATCCCATAGCCCAGGGGCTGCTGTCCCCATCCATCCCTGCTGGAGGCAGGAGCCTGCAGGGAGCTGAGTGCTGCACAGGGGGCTGCCTGAGCCAGCGCTGCAGCACTGGGAGCCCAGATCTGATCCCGGGCCAGGTTAAAGCCGGACAGAAGTCAGCATTAAAGACAGATGCAAAGATTAAAAAGCTCAGATTTCCATCGATTTRCTTTGCCACATCATTTGCAAAAACACTTTGATCTTGAGTCATCTGTTGCTATAATTACTGAGCGCTGGCTGATGCAAACACACTTCCCACTGTGGCTGGGTCACTACAGCCTGGGCTCTCTTGCTCGAGCCCTGACCCAGTCCTGTGTTCCCATTCCCTTCTCTGCTCACAGGCTTCACACTGAGGCTTTCCTTTTCTTTGAGATCAGAACTTGTTGAGTGGCAGTCAGTTAGCTCTCTGCCATGTGGTGGAGCGGTGATTATGGAAAGAGGCTCTGGTACCAGAGCAGGCTGCAGAGAGAGCTCATCACGGGCAGACAAGCTGCTGAGCCATGCCTGGGGGTAGCTCAGGATCAGACACTTGGCTGCTTATCTGTGGATGATCACTGCACCTTTTGATGTTCCCCGGCTGCTGTTTGGACGAGCCCATACAGGAGCTGCTCCAGATAAGCCATCCACTTTACGGTTTAGCAGAGWGAGGCAGGATCTGATCCCTGATGTAAACATGCCTTCAATAAAACAGGTGCATTTTATCTTGWGCAGCTCCCTGCCTGCAGCAGCCAGGTCAGTCCTGTGTGCCTCCCTCTGCTSCCTCTCTCCTGTGCTGCAGATGGCATTCCTAGGGACAGGCCACAACGTGCCCTAGCTTTGTTTGATGCTGCCTGCACAGGCTAAAGAGGAGGAGTCGTGCTGGCGACAAAATGCTGTTCCATGGAAAAGGGAGAAGGGAAGTCACTGGGAGCAGGGATGACAACAGAAGAAGCTCCTAACCTCTTGGGGACAAGAGGGAAAGGAGTGACTTTAAAGATGGTATCTGCCCTGAACTTGCTTGCAGGCATTATTCCAGGGGCARTGGATGCCTTCCTCCAGTCTGCTGGGTGACATCCCACCCATTTTAAGTTAGAAGCTGCCTTGATCCTACGTGAACTTGCTACCCTTGCTTTCTTCTGATGCCAGTAGCAGCAATTACCCCAGAGGCCCTGAGTCATGGACAGCCACGTTAGCCCAAACCTGTGCCCTCTGGTCTTTAAAAAACCCTTCCAGTGCAGCTCTCTCCCAGACGTTTAAAGGCCAGCTAAGGCAAGTGAGCCATTTCCAGACCTGGAGAGGACTTTTTATTGTTTTACCAGTTTGCACTTGGCTGTATCAGCAATTTCCATTTTCACTTAATTGTCCTTGTCATCCATGGAGTTTCAATTGCTCCTGGGACAGTTACAGTCAGCTTCCATATCTTAGCAATTGCCACACAGTGTTTGACTTAAACAAGTAATGTAACAAGTAGCACACAGGAAATGAGAGGAGAAAATATTTATGTGAAATGGTATTTTTGAGGAACAGGCCACTTAGTGAAGTTTGTGTCAGATGCTCTGCTTGGAGGTTCTTTTGCTTATATGTCACATCATTTCTWAGGCAGGAGATGGGGCAATTTCCCTGTAACTGTAAGTTTTTTATAGTAGAACTACAGAAGGGGGTCAAATGGAAATACTGACTTGGAAAGGGCAAGATTTCAGGAGATGAAGGTCAGTGTGGGAAGTTCCAAGTTCAGCTTTGCTGTTGCAGTGGTGATACACTTTTCCAGCTTTCTTTTGCAATGGATCAAAGTCTGACTAGCTTGTTCCAGTAGGTCACAGGTCAGAAAGCRTGCAGCTTGTCCCAGGCCTGCAGACATCCTTGGTGTTCTCAGCCCTGAGCACCAGTGATACCCAGGCTGGCTGCATCTGCTCATCAGCCAAATTTTGCTCTTGTGCAGGATATTCTCCCTCTTTCTTCCCTTCAGGGCTCCTTTCCATAGGAACTGCTCCCCTCGCTGTGTCCTATATCTCCAAAGGATACCTGTAATTTCCATTCATTTCTTTGTGTTGAAATTTGCTTTCACAGTTAYATTTATTACTGTCTCATATCTTAAATACAATACATCATTACTGCCTTTTGACAGAAAAGTATTGTCACCATTGTCAAATTTAAATACACTAACAGTGTAGCAACAAAACAATTGCATTGTCAAAACAGCAAGTTCAAGTTCTTTAGGATTCCTGTTCTGTGGGAAATGGGCAGCTCTGGAGTTTTGTTGCTGCCCAACCGTGGAAAAAGCTATGAAGTATTGCTGACTGAAAAGAGGCTCGAGTGACTATTAATACAAATTATTCCCTAGAAAATGGGAGGTACTTTCTGTAAGAAAGAAACACTTGAGACCTCTGATAGCTGAGAATAATTCAGTGTTAGCATCACTGAACTACTGAGAGATTCCAAGGTACATGTGACCTGTGTCCCAACAGCCTGGTTCCAGTTCCTGGGTGGGAAAGCAAGTGGAAAAGTACTGCGAGGTGGACATCCCTCACCTCACCTCCTCACCAGGAGCCAATGACACGGGCTAGCACGCCTGGTATCCTGCATTTCTCAAGCATCCTCTGTGCTAGGGAGGGACCTGTGCAATGTCTGCAATAGATGGAGCTGATAACRTGTGCCACAGCACCTACGAGGAGCAGGTCACATGAGGCATGGCTCCAGATGGCAGCACCAGGAATTATGTCACATCTGCTTGATCCACCTTCATTGCAGAAAGGATCAAAGCATGTAGAAATTGTTTAAGTAATCTGTACCCAGGTGAAGGACTGAAAGGAATACTGGGGTTTAGGTCACAAAACAAGCAATTATGTGCCAAGAGGAAATGGCCCAAATATTTGCAATGCATTGTTGCTTTTCTTGAATTCACCCCCATGTGTGTCACATTCAAAGGGTCAATCATATTTGCAAAAGACACGTTTCTGAATGACACTGTGTGTGCAGTTAAAGCAGGATGTGCCCTGCAATCTGAGCTGACACTGGGCAGTGTGGTGGGTGTGGGGATGGCAGGACAGGAGCCCCTGAGTGTTTCCTTACATCTGGTTGTTGCTCTATCTTGAGAAGCACCACACTTCCTCAGGGTGCCAAGGAGCCAAACCTTGTGCCTCTTGTAGTGTTCCTGCTTCAGGAATACACTGTGAGCCCCCTGGACAGAGCCTTCTTGTATTTCAKGAGGCTTTTCAGGTAGGAAACAAAGGCGAGAGTAGCCCACCCTCGGGAGAGTCCTCATGGCAGGAAGGAAGTGATTAACCAGTGACATTCACAACTCCCACTCGCAGCCAGCCCTTCCCTACCAAAAGGAAGTACTCCTGCTTTGAAGTTTATTTGGAAAGCTTTAAAAATACTTACTAATTGAGGAACACTTTGCAATGTAAATACGGTCCCTTGGTACACTAAGAATTAGATAACAAGCTCATGGCTCTTTAGGAAAACAGCTTGTCACTGCCACAGCCTGTCTCAGAGGCCTTGGGTTATCCTTTTCCCTTTATTTGCAGTGAGTGGTTTCAGGGCCGGAAAAATGCCATGTGCAAATGGTTATGCTGGGTGTCTCTCTAAGCAGTTTAATGACCCTTCTTCAGCAACAGTCAACTCCAAAATTCACCAGCACAGTTCATCTTTGCCAGCACACAGCTAAAATGAATTCCAGTTTCCCAACAAGCCCATAACTGTGAATGCAAAGGAGTGAATGATGAGTGTGTAGTCACTGTCCTTCCCGTTGTGTTGCAGGGCCTAACCTGAGCTCACCAGCACAGTTCATCTTTGCCAGCACACAGCTGAAATGAATTGCAGTTTCCCAAACCCATAACTGTGAATCCAAAGGAGAGAATGATGAGTGTGTAGACACTGTCCTTCCCCTGTGTTGCAGGGCCTAACCCGAGCGTGTTGGTGCTGATCTGGAGCTGGAGCCATGGCAGTGTCTCCATCAGGACACGGAGTCACCTAACACAGCAAGGCCAGAATGGAGCCAGTGCCACATGGGGGAAGGTCTATGAAGTACAAAAGGTGAGCGATGGATGGTTTCTGTGAGATAAATACATGCAGAGTTGGCTGGAACCRTTGTGAACTAACGAGGGCATTCCAGGGCAGGGGAGAGGTGGGAGTAGGGAAATAAAACMTTGCCTGCTCCAAGGGCTTGGGGTGTGTGCTTCAGGAAAGGTRTGCTGCTCAAGCAGAGATTCAGGCCTGCTGAAATGGCATGCCAGGGAGAAAAGGAAGGGACTGTTGTCCCAGCCAGCCTCCTCCTTGTGAGTACTGTCCATATTTAAGATTGTTTATCTTATCTGTAAAATACCCATCTCTTTCTGTTGCCCTGAAATCTCTTCAATTTTTGGATCTCTGTGGAGAAATAGTAAAGGTGAGAGCAAGCACATTTTATGTAAGCAGCAATCCTTGAGGCATCCCAGTCTGGTTTTACCAATAAATTTAGCCTTCCTTGCAGCTGATGGATGTAATTCCCTTTCCACATCCCTGAGACTGTGATCCAGCTGTATAAAGACTGGCTGGCAGGAGTGCTCCTTTGACACTTGTGTCATAATGAAGTGATTCAAGGAGGTCAGGAACAGGTTTTCAGAGAGTAGAGAACCTACTCCTCAGAGGAAATGGGTTGCAAGAGATAGCAAGGGCTGGGTTTTCACTCATTTGATAATGCCACTGTAGAACTAAGAATGAACGTCACTCACATTCAGTCATTTGCAAATAATCACTCTAAGGTAAATCATGCAGTTACTTTTCCTTCAGGTGTRGACAGCTTCCAGGTCCTGCTGGGTGGGGGATTTCCTGTCTGCCTTTGGTTTGTACCTTTTCCAGGTCCTGTGCTTTGCCAGCTGGTTCATGGCTCCATTCACACCTGCTGCATGCTGAACTCATTTTGAGTTTTACAACTGGGGAATGAGGCCTGACTTCTGCAACTGGCACAATGCATCCTGGCAGCTGAGTCTGGGCCTTCCTCTGCCTGCTGCGAGCCAGAACGTTTGCTCAGTGGTGTTGTGCCAAAAATTACCTTGGSAGTATAGAAAGGGAAACCGAATAGAGAGAAAGGGAGGAGCATGGAAGCTCGAGTGTGTGACAGGTATTTGTAGAGAGGTTAAACGGCATGTACCTGAGAAGGAAATATTTTGGCTTCCAAGCATTTCCAAGCAACAAGGAGGAAGGAATAACAGTCACATTATCTGCTGAATCAGAACTCTGGTCTTCTGATGAGGAGCTGGGAGCACCATCAGGACTGTACAAACAGGAGTTGATGAAAATTTCTGCATAGCCACCCCATGGTAAAAGCTGCATTTCAAGAGTAAGAGCAGAAATGGGGGAGGGACTATTTGTCATTTGTTCTTTTCTGCTCTCCRTTGAGGTCAAAGCAGGAGATGTCTGGAGCAAAGGGCAGAGTGACTTAAGTGTACGTGAAACTTTGCTGGGAAATTGTCTCATGTCCCAGAGTATTGACATCAGAGCACTTCACCCTGAGCACCRGGCCCAGCTCAGGCCCTCACACACTCTGTGCAGAGCAGGGGCACTCGACTTCAAGTGGCCAGCTCAGGCATTGTAGGGATGATGCAAGCAGCCCCAGAGTGTACAATCAGTGCTCAGCTTTGGGTAAAGGGCATCTGACATGGCTGCACTAAGGGCAGACACTGCTGTGGACTTGCAGAGCACACGATAAAGCAGGGCAAGGGCTGCCTGTTTGCCTCAGTGGGAAGGGGAACCTCTGCTGGGTAATGGCAGTGGTAATGGGGTACTCTGAGGCTGCTCACAGTAAAAGCCTTGGGGCAGTCACCCAACAAGTGCCCCTGTCGTTCCCAGGGGAGCACAGAATGTGTCAGGTAACATCAGCTCCAGACAGCTGATGACAAAGTGAGTGAGGTGTCCAAGAGATTTAAAAAAAAAAACACCAGAGAAAGTTTGTTCTTATCCGAGCGGATTTCCTGGAGCGATGAGAGGGCCTGGCACGTTTCCACTCTACCTTTGGCACATGCCTGGGCAGGCTGACACAACCTCATTCATTTCTAGTGAGAAAGAAGCAGTTGCCCTTAAAATWACTGTGTTAGAGCCTGCTCTGTCCCTGCCTTTGTGCACCCTCTGGGGTCACCCAGAGAGAAGGAACAAGAGAGAACCTCCATGAAGAGCATCTTGCTGCTGCCACCTTGCCATGCCACMCCTGCTGTCTTTGCTTGCTGCCCTGGCCCAAAGTGTCTCCTAGCACAGGAGCAGGTCCAGTAAGTCAGGCCCTTGGYAGGCCCCCATATTCCTGTACTCATTTGTGCCTGTGAAGGCCACACAAGCCCTTTGCCCTTCTGCTCATCACCAGACATCCTAACAAGTCCTCTTTGCTTAAGCACCTCAGAAAATATTTTTCTTTAATTTTAAATAAACTTAACTCCTGCAGCTGAGCCAGCTGCCTGAACTATTTTAGGTCAAGAATTACCAGAATTAGCAGGAGAGTAAGTTATATTATAGCTGCTTGCTGACAGCTCCGTTTAAAACCAAAAAGAGCCATCTACTTAGCTTGGAAAGCATTGCACTCGTGTAACCTCGCATCTGCAGTGCTTGGATTGCAGCCTGTACCTGCGGCTGGSTTTGGTCCATCCGTGGGTAAACCRTGACATCTGGTGGCCACAGTGGAACTCAACGAGCTCTATGATCTTTGGTAGCAAAACCTTCCCCCGGATCACTGGGGCAGGCCCAGAGGGGCACAGAACCATGTGTCGGAAAACTTTATGATCCATAACTTCTGGCACCACAAGGCTGGAATGCCAAAACTCCGGCTGTAGCCGAGCTTGGTCCATCCGTGGGTAAACCATGACATCTGGTGGCCACAGTGGAGCTCAACGCGCTCTAGGACCTCTGGTAGCAAAACCTTCTCCCAGATCACTGGGGCGGGCCCACAGGGGCACAGAACCATGCCCAGAAAGCTTTGTGCTCCATAACTTCTGGCACCACAAGGCTGGAATTCCAACCCTCCAGCTCTAGCCGAGCTTGGTCCATCCGTGGGTAAACCATGACATCTGGTGGCCATAGTGGAACTCAACCAGCTCTATGACCTTTGGTAACAAAACCTTCTCCTGGATCACTGGGACAGGCCCAAAGGGGCACAGTACCATGCCCAGAAAGCTTTGTGCTCCATAACTTCTGGCACCACAAGGCTGGAATTCCGAACCTCCAGCTCCAGCCGAGCTTGGTCCATCCGTGGGTAAACMRTGACATCTGGTGGCCACAGTGSAGCTCTGCAAGTGCCACCCTCTGGTACCAAAGTGTCTTTGGAGACACAGCGCACRAATCTGCGGGTGTTCTGTGGGACCCGCTCGAGGTGACCCTGCCTCGGCAGGGGCTTGAACTACGCCATCTTCAAACCTCCCAAAGCTCCCAATTCTGTGAGTCTGTCATTCTGGGATTCTGGCTGCGTTTGGTTCATCCGTGGCACATCACACGTGAGCTCAGGTGAAGCTCGGACATCTGGTAGCGAAGTGTTCCTCAGAATGACAGTGGGACCCTGCTGGACACAGAGCCATTGCTTGGAAACCATTCCGCGTTTCACTGGTTCCAGCCCCAGTTCCCGGTCTGTGGGGCCGGCTTGGCTTGGGCCGTTTGGGTTCATTTGTGGGTAAACAGTGACATCTCGTGGCCACACTCGAGATTTGCAGCGCTCGGACCCCTGCCAGCCAAACCTTCCGCAGGATCCCAGGGGATGGATACAGAACCATGGCAGAGGATAAACAARGACTAAACAATCATCCCCGGGTGTCTTTGTGCTGCCAGCTGCACACATGTCCCCAGGCACCGAGAGGAGAGTGGCAAACCCGCTGGGCTGGCCTCAGTTCACACTCAATGTCATTGGGAGTGTTCAGCACGGAGAATCTGTCCCCAGCTGAGGGCCAGGAGGGTTTATTTTAATAAACTTAAACCTGTRCATCTCAGGATTCCCCTCTCAATGTGAAGCCCCATTTCTCCTTTGCCTTTGAACCATATGTGCTTTTGGGCGATAAGTTCTTTACCCAGTGCCAAACTAGATGTGTAATGGATTTACACATGGAAGCAGAAAATCTGTAGAGTGAGAGATGTGAGCGTGCAGCAAYCTGGCCCCACTGTGCACCTCCTTTGTGTCTTAAACTGCAAATTGCAGCTCTGCAGACCCTTTGTTCCGAGAGAGGACATAGGAACAGACAGGACAGGCTGAAACTTGGACTGGTGATACAGAATGATAGAGAATGATAGAGAATGAGTGAGGTCTTTCAGGTAACATCCATAGATATACGTTAAGATATAGACAATAAATCTGTCTGCAGGGGATGAGCAGGTGATCTGGGAGTTCAAGAAACAAATGAAAGAGTCATGCAAGAGCTGGGCAGCACCTCTGTCCCCACCATCTGTCACGTAGGCTGGACAGCCCAGGTCAGCACAGGGGTAGGATGTGGCTGCAGGGGCTGACAGGGCTGTCCCATGCCTCAGGTCTCACCAGTGACCGAGGTGAATTCATTTCTCTTGGTGCTGTCACTTGCTGTCCCGAGGCCAGTCTGTAACACTAACCCTGGAGCACGGCTTTGTCAARGACCTGGCGTTTGTTACACTGCTCCTGGTACAATACGTGCTGCYCTCCATCAGCTTCAATGACCCCTGAATGTCCCCTCCTTGGCCAGCAGTGACACTTTCATCCTCGAGGCACAACACTACACCCATGGGATTTTTGGCCTTGGCCTGACCTTCACCTCAGCCTCAGGGTTCAAAGCCATTGCATCACCATTTGCTCCCAGTAGAATAKCCTTTATCAAGAACAGTATCATAAAGTTATTGGTTTCTGGTAGAAGTGACCTGAGTGCTACAGAGACTGGGGTGTGATTGCATGGCACCCAGTTCCACCTGGGTTAATGCATGGCACCCAGTTCCACCTGAGTGCCACAGAGACTGGGTTATTGTGGCACCCAGTTCCACCTGAGTGCCATGGAGACTGGGTTATTGTGGCACCCAGTTCCACCTGAGTGCCACAGAGACTGGGTTATTGTGAAACCCAGTTCCACCTGAGTGCCAGAGACCAGAGTCTGATGGCATGGCACCCAGTTTCATCCCTTAATCAGTCTCCAATCTCTCCTCATTCAAACTTCCACTCCTTCCTATAGTTTCAATAAAGGGAGACAGTATTTCTACTAAAGTATTCACAAAAAAGAAATATCCCTTATGCTTGTATGCTCTGCTGAACACTGATGAAAATAAATGCTAGTTAAAACTTCACCCAAATGGAGAGGGTTGGGCAGTTTTTGAGCTCACAGACCAGCAGATGGCAGAGGTTGATAAGCCAAGTCGGGTAACACAGGTGAGGCTGCTTTTGCTTTTCCCTGAAATCTGTATTTTGCAAACTGCTCCAAAAATAGTGCAGCACCTGTCTTAAAGAAATGACAAAGCCTTGGCACGTTCAGACCAGGCAGCATGTGACTTGTGCTGGAAAGCCATCATGGAAAGGGTGGACATGAAGGGATGGGCACTGCACAAACTACACTGGAGCTCCATGCTGAGGGCAGGGGGAAAGACTCCCTGTGACAGAGGTTAAACCAAGGACTTTTGTATTTAATTACAGAAGAGCTCAACAAAGTTAAAAGCATAGAGAAATGCACAGGATTGTCAATGCCTGCTCTGGATAGGGTGTATAAGGGCCCAGCTCTGGACTCCACCTGTTTGTGGTGTCCCAGTCATGATGGGCCAAGAAAAGATTCCAAAAATTAATCATTTTCATGGCAGCCAAGAATGCAGACAAGTGAATATCTCCTGGGCAAAGGCCACCATTTGACAGTAACAGAGTTAGCCCCAGACACGTCTGCTCCCAGCAGGAAGACAGGATGGTGCAATAAAATAATCCACCAAACTGGTTTGCTAATTGGGAAAGGCACTTTGAACAGGCTTTTTAGAACCTGTTTGTAACCAGTTTGTCTGTCTCCTGCACTTCCTACCTCACCTACTTATCTCCTCCTTCWTTTCTTGCAATTTTAAAGATTTTGAAGTTGCATCCAAAAGGAAGGATTTCCTAAGCATAACACTGCAGACAATGGCAATAAAATGCACATTGCAGCAGGCCATGTTTTGGGAGGAGCACCAGTGTCCAGGTCTGGCTGCCAGTCCTGGGCTTCTTCAAATCACCTGTTGATTGAAAAATGAAAGCTGCAGAGTTCCAAAAAACAAAAAATGAACCCCCACTCCTTTCTACTCATGTGGTGAGAGCCTCAGCATGTGGTGTATGATTACCTTAATCTGCCAAAGTAGACAGATTTTAGATGCTTATATKATAATGTATGTTTTTAAATCAGGACAAGAGAATTAAATGAGGACTAAGTAGACATATTCTCTTTATTACCAAAAAAAAGAATTTGATGCATTTACCATTCTCAGTTTTCTTTTAAAATTTTATCTTTTATTTACTCATAAAGAGCCAATAAGTTATATAAATCAGAGTAGTTTTCATTTCCTTACTGAAGTAGTCAATAAGATTTTAATTTCTATTTCTGCTGACGCAGTAGCACAGTAAATCTCAGAGTGTACTGGTCTTTGTTTTCCACAGCAATTCTTCACCCATAGGCTCCATTTCTTGCACAGCTTTCAATGCAAACTCTTCCATTTCATGAGCAGAGCCCCAGGAGGWTGTGAGTGCACCAGGGCAGTGCCAGGCACACACTGGCTGAGAGTCATGGGCACCCCCAGGCTGGCACAGGCCACCCACCCTTCTGCCTCCACTGCAGCTCCATGCAGTGCCAGTTCAGCTTTATGTGTGACAGATGTTAAACTAAATACTTTGGGATTTCTTTATATTAAGACCTCAAGAAAGTTAAAACCATAGACAAATGCACAGGATTGTCAATGACAATGAAGCAAGGCAGCAACATTGTCATCCCCTGCTTTAAACAGTGTCCGAAGCAACTTCTAAACAATACAACTTGGGATATTCATGTAGAACCAAAACTGTGATTTTTTTGTTTGCTTTACCTAGCACAAACAATTTGCCAACACTTGAGTAACTTGTAACTAGGCCCATGGTTGTCATTTCCCCATCTGCTTCCCATGAGCAGATGTTCTCCTTTGCATACCAGTAATAGATTTTTCCCCAAAARCAAGGCAGTCTAGTTCTCATGGTAACACACAACAAGCATCCTAGTCTTGCTCCTCTTCATCCCCATCCTCATCTTCATCCCCCTGATCTCCAGATTCAGTATCATCTTCATCTTCAACCTGAAATTAATACAAGTTCTGTTGTGAGCAGTAATACCCCTTATTCTGATCCAGCCTTTTGAAAGGAAGACAAATGCTGAGTGCAAATAAGCGTAAAGATAACCTAAAGCTACAATGCCACATCAATTAATGTTTATTAAATTCAACTGTCATCYTGTAATGTCCACAGTCCTTTACTTCTCTGCTGAAGAAGGCTCATTACTGGGGACAACAGGCAGTGGACATCTTTCATTGATGGCTACCAAAATGAGTTAAAAAGTAACTCTGATAGATTTAACTGATAGAAATGGGCCTCAACAGAGGTGTTGGATCAAATATTGCCATGCCCAGAGCTGCCTCAGACCCAAGAACTCACTGGATCCATCCCTKCACTTACCGGTACACCAAGGTCCTTCAATTTGATCTTCAGTGCAGATATTTTCTGATCCTGGTCAGCCAGAAGCACCAGCAGATCGTCCTGTTCTTTCTTGGATTCCGCAACTTCTCGCTGCAGTTTGCTTTTCTCATCTTGCAGTATAGCAACCGTACTGCTGGCTGAGTCCAGGTGCTGCTTCAGGGATTCCTTCTCCTCAGAAAGGGCTTGGACTGCACTCTGGCAACAGGAAAATCCCACAGCAGGTACAACACAAGCACAGGAAAAGCTGAAAACCCACATCCTACAAACACATTCCATACCCCCACTCTCACAGCTCCAACCCACTGCTGGTTCCCACACACACCTGAACATCCATACCCAAACTATTACCAACCTGGAGTAAATAGGAACTAAATGAACAGTGTTACCTTCTCCCAGTCCACCTGCACTGCCCATGTCAGGGTAAAGCATATCCCAGACTGTCCTTACCAACTGCTTAAAGGCACACAAGTTGTCATTKTCCAAGTGAGAAATAAAGGAGACACCCAGCTTGCTTTCCAGAGCCTGAACACTAAGCATGCTGAGCAAAGCACTTGCACTGAGCCTTGGCTATTGGAGAAGCTCCCAATCAAAGGCTGAGTGTCCAAAGGCTTGCTGTGGTGCTCAGCCACTACCAACCTTCAATTCTTTTATTTCTTGCTCCAGSCGTCCCTCCAGTTCAGAGCTGGCTGCTGCTGTTGCACCACTGTCTCCTGCCACGGGATCTGCAGTTGTGTTCTGTAGACAAGGAGTTCACTGTCAGTGCTGCACATCTCAGACAGCTGAGACATGACACAACATTTTTTCTAAAGTCTATCTATTTGCTTCTTAGAGCATAGCTAAATATGGTGATTACACACACCCCATGCTGCAAGGCATCAGTCACAGGTCTGTGCCTCCTGGAGTCTCACTCTTGCAGACACATGGACACACCAAGAGCACAAGGTGAAACCTTTTTTTTCAGACTTCTAGGTTTTTTCTAAGCAAAGCCTAGTACAGGCAATCCACCTTCACTCTGACACTKCTGAAGTGCCACAGAAGTCTATTAGGCTGAAGAGCCAATTCTTTGCATAAGAYCACTAAAAATAGCAACAGTTTCATCTCAGTCAGCCCTACATAATTTTTTTATACTGTGGTAGCTGCCTGTCAGCTACAACTGCCACACAGCACAGATTTGAGACAATTGCCTGTTGAACTGAGCACTCTAAGGCAGTCTGCAGGCCAGGGAGGCAGCAGGATGTGGGATGGCTGTGGGGTGGCCTGGCAGCTGCTGGGACATGGGGACATTCCTGTGTCTCATGAGCACAACACTGCAAAGGCATCATTGGCAGAGCAGCTGAGCTGCCTCTCACCAGGAGTACATTCAACATTTGGGTGTCAGCTGTTGGTGTGATCTGTGTTCCTGCAGCTTCACTGCTMAGCTCTGCTGTGCAAGTGTCTGCAACATTGCAGAAAACTTGTTCAGGTTCTTCAGCCCAACATTCCCTTCCTAAAGCTSCTTATTAGTTTTGAACACAGTCCCATTTATTTAGCCACAAGTTCAGCATGCAGCTATAAAAACCTGCAGCATTTGGAGGCCTGCAGAGACAGATGCACCTACAATTTGCCCTTCACTGTACATCAACTTTGAAATCAGTATCAACTGGTTGTAAAAACCATCATCTCCTTCACCTGTATGACATCACACAGTTGTGCCTCACAAAGACTGTTACCTTTAATTTCCTTTAATTGAGTGGAGGCTTGAACACCCAACAGCTGATGATTGTTTAAAAACACTGAGCACCAGTGCCATCAGAGAGCACTAATTTGACTGAAAGTCTCCTCTGTGCTCATGAGGGGTTTTTGTCTGGGTAACTCAATTTACTTGATTTGAAATCACTCCTGATGTGTGCACCTCAAGACAAGCCTGGTTTAGGGAAGTAGCTATAGAGAGCAGCAGGAAGTCAAGTCTTGAAGAATCAGTTCCCATAGATAAAAAGAAACTTMTTCACTGGTACCATTACCTGTAGCTTTTGATTCTCCATCTGAAGCTTCGAGATCTCCGCAGACTGCAGTTGTATCTGACTTCTGAGCATTTCCAACTCCTTAGGGAAACAGAGACAAAACTCTTCAATTCATTTGATAAAACAAGATATTCACATTACGCTTTCCTGAGGTTAAACACTCCCAGACTAACTGCTTCACACTAGGAAATAACAGGACAGCTGCCTCTCATGGGACCACAAGAGCTCTTCCCCTGACAAAGCTGTCAAATGAATGTCCTTTTTGAATGACAAAGCTGGACAGCAAMATGCACCACTCAACACCCTGCTCTTACAAAGCCTTTTCTGTGCAATGCCCACCAGAGAAACTGCCAGGTATTTGCTGAGCAACAGCTGCCTTAAAGAACTCAATCTCCAGTTATTTAAAACTTATTCTGTGCTGTACATCTATGGAAACTTCCATATCAACATTCAAACTTATGTTTTGCACTGGTTAAATGCATTTTACACTCAGTTCAAGTGTCTTCTGCTGSCTCAAACCTGCTTAGTGAAAACAACTGATTGATTTTTAGATGCATAACCTTAATGCTCCAAGATAAGGACCCTCATCACAAGGATACCTGATGAAAAACAGCAACACATTCAGGAATCAATGCTCCTCCTTGAAATGGAAAATTCCCTTTCCATCCCAAGCTACTCAAATAGCCCAAGTTCACCTTCTGTAGCTCATTACTGTGCTCCAAGSCACCAGATCTGCTGGTCTGTGAAGACTGCTCTGTAGTGGCCATTTCCAGCTGGGAAGAGTTCTGTAAGAACAACAGGAAAACATCAGCCTTAGGGCTAAAATTCTAAATGGAGTCATGTTGTCAGGAAAACAGCTAGCTGTTCTTGCATTAGCACAGTTTGCAGCACAGAAGCCACAAGCAGGCTAAGCAATGCCCTGATAAAATGCATTTTCTCAATGCTGATAAAATGCAAGCTCTGTGATAAAATGAGAGCAGCTGCAYTGTGTGCTGAGTGGGTGCAGAAGTGCCTTCCACCAGTGCAGACACAGGAGATGTGCACCAAAGAAACACAGCAGTGCCACCTGCAGCAATGGGACAATGCACTCAGCTCTAGGAGATCCTACCATTGTCACCCCACCCTTTGAAAACAGCCTAAAAGCACTGATTCCACAAGTGCACAATTYTTGGCAACAGTGTGGAGCAGTCTGCTCAACCATCTCCCACCAGATTGCCTAATTCCACCATGCAATTGGGCAGGATGGCTTGGCTGCCACCACAATGAGSACAGGCACAGCTTAAGGCAAGTTAAACCTAAAACCAGCACCTGGCAGCTGGATCCAGCACTTACCAATTTTTCTAGCACAGAATCCTTTTCCCTTAACTGCCCTTGCAGCAGCTCATGCTTGTTTTTCCACTCTTCCAACTCCTCTTTCAATTTGCTGACTTCTTCTGTCTGAATGCCATTCATCTGCAATGTGTCACCATGGGAATTATGATGCTGGGTGTCCTTTCCTAAACAGCAGGAGTTTACAAGGAAGGTGAACCAAGAATTCTGTAACACAGCTCCAACACGAGCTGTTGGCTAGTGAATCAAAGTACTTGTGAACCATCCTGCTCTTGCCCCACCAGCCATTCTCATTCTAACCAAAGGAGCAAAGAACAGCACTTAAGCATTCTCTACACAAAAAATGAATAAATAATGACAGCTCTCATTTGCTATTCCTTCAGGTATGGATGCTGCTTGCTGCTTCAGCCATTGACTTCCTCCAAAGTAGCAGCATGGACAAATTCTGAAGAGAATTGAAGGCAGGTTTGTTTGTTTKTTTTTAAATCATGTCATATCCAGCTTAATTAGGCATTTGGACCTTGGGATAAGAACATACTGCTCTGATTTCCACATTAAATCAGCMATTTCTCTAGTGACAGTAACAGGCTTCATCTTGCACATCTGCCATGCCAYCTTCCCCAGTTCACACTTGCACTCCAGACCCAAACTTCAGCACACTCAGCTCATGTTCTCAAGCTGAACAGGCAGTGAGTGTTTGGATTAACTTTAGCCAAGGCTGAAGCAGCCTCTCTCAGCAGGTATGAGCTCTTACACCCACAAGGCTGTCTGCTGGAGCTCTGCTGCAGCTCACCAGCAATCCAATCTTTGCACAAGCAGATCATTTCCCACTGTAACTCATGAAGCCTACCTAGCTGGACTTTCAGGAGATTGTACTGGTCCTTATGCTGTTGGATCTGGGACACTTGCTGTGTGACTGTAGCCTGGAGCTGTTCGTTTTGAGATGTTAAAGTGTTGACTCGTTGTTTTAGTTCTTCAAGCTCCTGGTCCTGGGAAAGGCAAAAAGGCACTGATATCAGTAACTGTTGAATGCAATTCTGTCAGGAAGGTGAATGAAAGCAATAAACCCTGAGCTCCAGCACTTGGTGCTATCTGGGACAGATGAACAGAAAGCCCCTGCAAACTGAGATAGCCATGCCCAGGAAAAACACTGGGGAGAGACAGCAGCAGCCTGGCACAAACAACAGGAGGAGAAAGGGAAATGGGGCAGTGTGCTGCCCCACAGTGTGCTGTGTTTTATCTAGCACACTAAAGCCTGCATTTGTTTAGTCTACTGCTTCAAGAGACTAAAGAAATGTTAACTACACACATCATATGTTCAGTAAAGCCTCTGGTAGTTCCCAAGTCCCCCTAATGCCTCATGTACCCCACATTCTGATATCTTAAAATATCTGCTTCGGTTTCCCATTAGCAGTTTAAGATTCTTTGTTGCTCCATGTAAGCTGCAGCAACCACACGAATCAACTACCACTGGAAAAAGGTTCTGAGAGTCCAATGCCAGCAGGTATATCCAAAYTTCACCAACAAACCATTTCTTCATTCAGCCCCATTTCATTTGGCAGCTTTGGAACGTGAAAGCACAGAACTAAGAAGTGCATCTCTAAGAGCTGTGAGTTCTCCAGTTACTCATTTGATAAGAAACACTCCAAGACAGGTAAGAGCATTAAAATAACTTAACCAGCAGTCTAAACACTGACATTTCAGTTGAACCTTGATGTAAATGTTGTTAGAAGCATTTCTGTATTGCTAGATTCCTTGTTACTTGTTTTGGAACACAGGGGATCACAGTGCACCACAGTGCCTCCAAAAGACAAAACAAACAGATTTTAGAAGCACATTCATGGTGCAGCTCCCTCYTACCTGCTCTCTAATGACTTTTTTGTAGTGAGTCACAATGTTGTCATGCTGTTCCAGTGTCTTCTTGACCTCCTCTTCCTTTTTGTCTTCCTCACTGGACTTGTAAATTGCTTTGCTTATGACACCTGTCCAAAACAGTTTCTGTCATTAGAGCCCACTTCCCATCTYTGTCCTCAAAACAGTCTCACAGCCTCACAGCTTGAGTTCATAGCATTAGAAACTCAGCCTGCACATGAAAAAAGGGATTGTCACCAAGGTTGAATAGCAATGGTGATTTTACTGCAGTTGGCACATTCACTGCTTCACTTGGTTTCAGATCAGTAAATGGGGGTTTGGAGTACTTTTGATCAAAGCTGTGTTTTACTTGCACTATGGCTCCACTACAGCTGCAACCCAAGTCATTTTGCAAATCAGTGAAATACTTGGGTCTTCAAGGGCAACATGCAGATGAAACTGCTTGGACAAATCCATCTACACCATTGCTACTTTAAGGTTCTCTTTGTCTCTAGACTGATTTAAGTTTAGAGCAATATTAATAAACAGGACACCAGTCAGTGTAAGGGATGATGACAATCTGTGAAGCACAGRCTGAAGAAAGTGTCCATTTCCCAACAAGCCAAAAATTTCAGGATCCACCTTTTTTAACAATTATTTTATCAATTAGAAACAGCAAATATCTGAATTAYRTACTTCARCTAATGAAGYTTCTATGACCATTGCATGTGCTCARTACTTGAGYTTCCATGTGAGTTCAGTGAACACTTGGGCAGTGTGGTAACTCCCAGAATCTATTAATAATCATTTCACCTAAGAATATCAGGTAATGCAGTTAAGTATATTTACTGAGCACCTAAAGTGCAACTTGAGTCCACGCTTACTTCCAGCTATTACCAGAATTTTAGTGCCATCACCTTCAAGAGGGTGACACTCTGTGTTTGGTACCTCAGCCATGAGTTTATGACAAAAACTAGAGAAATGAAACATCTCACCTTCCAATTCCTTAACCAGCTTGGTAAATTCGTGGTCAAACATCATGTGGTCTGGGCTAGAGAAACTAGGCTGTGGTTTCTGAGCAGCTCTGGAATAAAGTTCATGTTTGCTAATGAAGCCAAGCTTCTCAACAAAGTTCTCTTTGCCAATCCTCTTCTCAATCAGCTGCTTCAGTTTCTCTCTACAAGGAAGAGACAAATCAGTGACAGTGCAACAACTGGACAAGACATTCACCCATAATTCCCACAATTCTCTATCTGGGTTCTGCTCTTACAAAGTGTCTCAAGTCTTAACCCCACTGCTGTCCCACTTTTAAAAGCCTCTTAAAGCACATCCACCTTTCACAGGACCTTTTCCTATGGCCCTGCTATTTCTCTGTCATACTCACTTCCTGTAGTTCTCAAGRGAATTGTCATTGTAGTAGATGGAAATGCCCAGCAAAAGTGCACACAGGCCTTGGACAAGCTGCTCCTCTTCTCCAAGGTTTTCAGCTATCTGCCCTGTGAGCTGCAACTCTTGATAAGGATATTGGAGATATTTCATAATCACATGSAACACTTCTCCCTGTATACATTCCCTTTTATTTACACACATAAACTCCAGCTTTGTTAAGAGCTGACAAAACCCKTGTTCAGTTCACTGTTTGGAAGAACTTGGGTAACCAGTGGTTTCCCATAAATTTCTCACTACTGTCTGTTGAACCTGAGAGATTTACTTGTTCCAAAACACACCCGCAGTGTAGATAAGGTGCCAGTTCAGCTTTATGTGCTTGTGTACCTAATTTTTTTCCCGAAAAACAAGCACAAAAATTAACAGAAGTGCAGAGCATTCTTTCTGCTCCTTGAGTGTCAGCTTAATTCACACTGAAATACCCCCAGGCTTATTGCATTCAAAGGACACTTGGCTGGCAGACCCAGATTTCCACTGCACTGTTCTCTGTGCATCCTACACACAGGTCAGTGTACACAGAGCACTCCCTACAAAAGGCTGCTTTTGGCTCTTGGCCCAAGGCATTATCTTTGCTGTTCTGCAGAATCCCTGTAAACTGATCTAGACAAACATTTCACTCCAACATGAACAATCCAAGTCATGTCCAAGCAAGGGTTCTACTCGGCAAGCAGGCAAAGGATACAAAAGGAACATTGGCTGGATTGTGAAGGAAGTGGGTGACAGCAATGGAGCAGTTGCTCAGCCAAGTACAAAGCAACATCAGCAGTCCAACTCTGGTCTGTACTTTGCTGCCCTGGAAAAAATAAACACCCCCATCATCACCTTTCCACAGAGAGAATCACAATACAAAACTCAAGCTGTATTTGAGCAGAACTCACCTACTTCCACCTCACCATTTTACAAACCACAAGTCACATCTCTCAAAACACCCCTGCGTTAGTTGTACTGAACAGCTTKAACACTTGGATAAAACAAGGATTAAACCATTCATGTTGAAATGTTTTCAGAGCAAACCAGCAAGCAACACAGATGTGAAACATGACTCAATGCAAATCAGCACCACTATAAAACCAATGTGTTAGTTCTGCATTTTTGATACAAGGGTGACTTGAAGGAACATACATCAAATCCCTTTGAAAGAAGGAATAAGATATACCTGAATACCACTTCTTCAGGGTCTCTATTCCCCAAAGTGAAATGCTASTGCATCACAGTGTAAATAGCTGTACTGATGGTATCTGTTAATGATGGTCTGTTGTCAGTGGTTCTGACAGCTGAACCCAGAATCATTGTGGATATTCCAGCCAGGGAAACTGAGCCATACAAAGCTGAACAGATCCACTGCCAGTGTGAGGCACATCCTGCCTCCCCAGGGCAGTGCTCACAGCACTAAGCCTGGCACAGTTTAACAAGGGTTTGGCCAATGCTCTCAGTCTCAGGATGTGACTTTAGGGCAGGACTAAGAGTTGGGCTCCATCCTTGTGGGTCCCKTCCCACTCAGCTTATTCTGWGATTCTTCTGACCCTAGCAGCTGTTKGCTTCAGGCCATTCAGAAAATGCTACTGCTAATGGTTTTGATTTTCCTTGGAAGAAATCACACCCATTATGTGAGCAGATGGTCCATTAGTGTGCCCCCCTAGACAGAAAGCACCCATGCTGCCCAAGATACATATCCCATAGTTTTGGGGAGCACCTCCAGAGGTTCCCCTGAGGCCCCAAAAGTTTGTTATGCCAGGGAAAACCCAAACCACTGCAACACAAAGCTGTGAGTGGAAACACATCAAAAAGCAGTTAAAGGAAAACTCCCCAGCAGACTCCAGACAAGAGGGAAAGSCCTGCTTTTGGCAGGAAAATGCCCAAGCTGTGCCAAAAAATACATACCCGTCTGTCGATCTTATCACCCTGCAAGTTACACACACATTACTTGAGAACCTTCAAGAGGAACATGGAAGAAACATCCCCCCAAATGTGAGTCCCTTGTATCATGTAGTGCTGAAAAATCACAGGCACTTCTACTGACTCAAATTTACCTTACACAGAAATGCCAGGAACAGGTTAAAAATGAACACTGGCTATTTTTAGTTAAAGCAGGTGAAAATCATAGGAATAAATGCAAAATTCCAGCCATTATTTTCCCTTGCAGGAAAGTCTGTCACCTGAGTTAACCAAGTCCTTTTGCCCTAAAAGGTTCCAATAGGGAAATGGAATAAGGACTCATGGGCTAAAGAGGGGCCCTTGACATTTGCCAAGCCAGGTATTAACACATTGAACAAAATCAAAAAAAGCTTTCATCTGTGCATAGCAACATCAACCAGCAATGCATGACAGCCTGGTATTTTCATGGTGTTTGCAGTTAACAGGTTCAGGTTAAATACAAAACAGGCACTTCTTCAGTGAAAACACCCAACTGACAGGGGATTCTGCCAGTTGGCCTTGTCCTTTAAACCAAGCTGAGGATGCTTTGGGGGCTRCTGAGAACAGGCAGCACCAAGCAGCAGTCTGCTGGAAAAGCAAGATTTG
>NW_026623765.1:159379-196489 GCF_030028575.1 Malurus melanocephalus | reverse complement strand
AGGACACTCCCCCATCCCCTGAGCTGTGTCCCTGCAGTGTCCCCACCCAGCAGGACACTCCCCCATCCCCCAGGCAGCCCGTACCTGGGACAGGATGTTGGTGCACTGCTGCAGCAGTGACACGGGCGGGTTGCCGATGCTGGTGGCCAGCTGCACCCGCAGCAGCTGCTCCTTGAGCGTGCCGTTCTCCTGCAGGGCGTGGGCCAGGGCCACGGCTGCACACCAGTTGGACAGAGAGTCCGTGGAGAAGAGACCCCCGCAGAGCAGCTGACCCGCCGASACCGAGTTACCTGTAGCTGCCACAGAGGCCAAGAGGAACAAGGAGATTAAAGCGAGCCACACAATTGGCAAAATATTTGAGACAACACAGTTAAAMCCCAGAAAAATCAAACTAGTTCATTTTAGAATCAAACAAATGGAAGGCCAATCACCCTGCCTGGATCAGTGACTCCAACAGCAGGTCAATGGTTTTTCCTGAGACAGCAGCTGGCACACCAAATGGTGCCAGTTCAGAACTCATGCACAGATGGTGCCCTGGCCTACCGTCAATGGTGGATGGCAGCAGCGTTGAGACAATCTCTCCTTGTCCTTTTTGGTTTTTGTACAGAAAGCACTGGAAACAGTAGAGCACAGCACAGCGGAGCACGAAGGGCTGCCTCTCATTGACCATGGACATCAGCAGCACCACGATGGCAGGCCTGGGGAAAGGCAGCAAARCCTTCAGAGCTGAGCTGGCARTGCACACAACAGTACAGGCATCTTCTACAGGAAACATCTACCCACCACTACATCTGTTACTATTGAAACAATGGGATTAAAACCCAAGTTAAACCTTTGCAGTTATTTATACACAGAACAAGAGACTGATTATCCATCTCCCTCGCCTCCAAATCCTCCTCAGACTCCTCTGGCTGACAGTGGCAGCTCAGCCTGACCCAGGAATTTCTCACCCATTGCTCATTTGTTTTTCAGTGCCACTTAATATCAGTTCTAGGCCTCATCACTCTGCAAACACCTGACACCTTMATGCTGCATCCAATAAACCCCCCAGGAACTTCAAGCTGTTATTCCAGACCATAATTCCAAATGTGGAATTTTAAAAACCCTTTAGATTGCCCACACCAATACATTATCACCTCCAGAGTTAAAACACTTGTTTCTCTACCTTGGTGGATTAGAAGGTGCATTTACAGAGGCAAAGTAGTCTTGATTTGTCTGGCATCCTCGGATGACCTCTGACACAGTATTGATGGTCTAAGGAAAGGGCAGAAAGAGGAAAAAAAACATGTTTAAATGTGAGCCATAGCCAGCCACCTGGATCCCTCAAAATTATTCCAGATTACCCTGACAGTTCAGTATTGAGAAGCACATACAAAGTCTTAGAGACTTAAGTAAAACTGGTGTCCATGAAATCAAGGCATTTAACAGCTGTGAAAGGACAGAAAGCTCACACAGTCACCTCCAGCTTTGCTGTCTGTGCCAGTCACTTTTACTATGACAGCAAAATGACAGCTAAACTGGACRTTTTTAAAAAATGAAGAGGTGAAAYCTTTTRAAAAACTAAGAACTGGAAWAAAGGAACCAGTCCACACTCAATCCAACAGGTAGTTTTATCAAGGGAAAAAACCTTCATCCTAAAAAAAATCCCTCATCACTGCAAGCCTATCAGAGTATTTGTACTGTCTGAAAAAAAACAACAAACCCAGCCCCAAACCAGGAAAAACCATAAATCAATCCAGCTGCTCTGGGATATGCTGAAATCCAACAGAAAAAAAATAGGCCAATCCAAATTCAGTTTGCAGAATGCAATGTAAATGCCTCTTGCACTGGTGCTGCCCACACAGGAAGCTGGCAGCTCTGGCATGTGAAATKCTTGCTTGGCAAATATTCAGTGTGTGCAGCTGCTGGTTATCCCAAATCACCCCCATTTGGCTGCTCCCACCCCACAGCATTTGCCCTCTTACTTCAGTCAGGATGTCAGCAGGAACCCCGGTGGCCATGAGGATGGTGCAGAGCTGCTGTAACAATCCACAGTGGAACATGGCCTTCTGACAGCTGCTGGTGGCACCAGGAGGGTTGGTGGGGGACACCAGCACCCGCACCAGCTGGAGAGAAAGAAAAACTGCAGTGTCAACAGAGCCTGAGACCTTGGCAAAGCAAAAACTGACTGCAAGCTTAACTAGGACATCAGTGGAGACTGGAGACAAGGAACAGAATGTTTACCTCATTGTTACCTATGGCTGCTTGAATTTCAATTTCACACTGGGGATTCTTTACATGGAACACCCCTTCTTTACATGGACCACCCCTATTTATGTTTTTAGCTTAAATCATTAGTACATCTCAGGTGACACCAAATTATGCAATATGCCATCACAGATTGACCTGTGACAGGGCTCGTGCTTGAAGCAGCACAGCTCATGAGCATTGCTAGCTAATTCTGAAATGSATTTTACACTGACATGACACTTTGCACTGCACAAGAGCTCCAAACACCACTGTAAGCAGAGTTGGAAGCAGCGTTTTACCTGCAGCATCAGGTGAAGATTTGTTACTTTCTGTGCACTCCACCCACAATTGTCATCTCCAACCTCAAACCAAGGCTTCATTCGCTGAATGTATGAACCTTCCTTGAAGAAATTCTGATTGGAATTGTTATTCTTCAACAAGTTTTGCAAGAGGAGGAGACAATCTTCCACCACTATTCCTGGTGAGACAAAGTATCACACTGTGAATCAAAATAGGCCAAATGGAAACAAATTAGCTGGAGCACACACTGAGGATGTTCCAGRGGGAATAGAGCACACATTTCTGAGCTCTTCATTCTTAACACACAWTAGGCTTGGATCAAGAACTGTGAAMCCKGTGAAACCATAATTGTTCTTCTTCCACAAGTCCAAAGCAAATTCCATGGACAGCTCATATCAGTAAAGCAGGTAAATGGAAAGAAGCTCCAACAAAACCTCAYCATCCCTTTGTGTGCTGAAGTTCCAGAATCAGCTACACTGTCCCTATCAAAGGCACTCCAATGAAGTTCCTCCTGAACTGCATTATGATTCCAAGGCAGAAGCTCTTCCTGGCTTACACATYCATTCTCTTGAAACACTGCCTACCATCTTCAGCTCATTTCAAAGCTACTTTTTAGTTTTTGGATTACCCTCAAATAAAGAGTCCTCCTATCAGAGGAACAGATAGAGCRGGGGGAAGCAGAGAAGTCTTAGCACTTAGGAATTTATGTAACAAGTCTCCTAAAATTATTAACTKCCTAAAAATAGCAGCTTTAAATCAAAGGTTTGCTTAATATTTCCATGCCAACATACTGGGAATAATACAGCTGAGAGAAGCACTAACTGCTCCTGCAGCCCACAGAAAATTCATGGAACAGCAACCTGTAGTAAACTCAGCAAGTGTTGCTAGCTTAAAAAAAAAGAAAAAAAAAGCCTTTAAGTAGTGCATTGCTTTTGGCTCTCTTTTTAATTCTTTTCCCCTCCCAACAGGTAACAGACTTGTGGAGGAGTTGAGCAGCAATCTGAACCCGCAGTGTGACTGCAGGAGCTCTACAAGCTGTTCCTGCAGCACTCCAAGCATGCCAGGATCTCRTGGCAGGAATGCAGCAGCCTAACTGGGTGAGTGACAACTGCAGCACACAGCTGACACTGCATTCTGAACACACACACTCACAGCCTAAGTCAGGCAAGAACACACCAACCCAGTGACACAGGCTTAGGGTGACCTGATGTTTGAACTAAGTGTGCCACTTTCTCAAAAGACACAAACACAGCTRCCTGGTCCAGCTGGTGTTGCTTATTTTGCTTGTTATTATCTGCTTGGTTCCAACCAGTCTATAAATTTTGATTCAGATGTATAAATTTAGAGCACTGAGCGAGCTCCAACCATCCCCTAAGGAAAGCCTGGAAACACGAGCTCATAATTACAGAGGCACAAGGCTAAGTCTCAGATTAGACCGTACCTCCATCGCTGTTTCCTTCCTCTGTGATGATATCCAGAAGTCTCTCAAAGGCATTTTCAAAGGCAACAATCTTCTGGATGGCTGCATTACTTTTGGTCAACTGCTGTAATAGCAGGACTCCCTTGAAAAGTGGAAAACAGAAATCACACTTGAGTTTTAACAGAAACTTTAACAGCTTTGCACAAGTCCCAGCCCTTAGAAGGATGTTGAACCAGCAGCATAAAACTCAGCCAGGATCACAGGACACAACTGCATGCCCAGCACATCTGGGCACCCAGATGGGCACCAGGCAGTGGTTCTGTTCTCAATACACTCACACAGAACATGCCAAGGGGCCAAACAGAACTGCTGCACTTACATCATTTCGGATCACTTCCCTGGAGTCTGCTAGTAAATCCATCAGTCGGGAAACACCTGCAAGAAATAAGTGTTTCATGAAAAGATGCATTTTCATGCCTGAGGCCTCTAATGCATGTGCTCAAGAGTCCTCCAGGCCTCTGCCATGTCTGCTGAGCATCAAGCTCCAAATTTATCAGCAACAGATTCAAGCACTTACCCATGGGGCTGACCAGAATGATCTGCTGCACTTGAGGCCCTTGCTGCTTTAATAAAGATGTCAGCAGCTTCACTCCAGGCCAACGAACATGGAAATCAAATTCCTGCAAGGATGGAAAGGAGCAGGGTAAGTGAAGAACTCCTCACTGTACTTAGATACACTGATGGTTGTTTAATACTGCTCAAAGCATGACATGGCTGTCAGATGGGAAAGTAAAGTATAATGGTTTTTACTGAAGTTGGGCTACAAAGAAAAAGAAAAAAWGAATAGAGATTTGTATTGTTCTCTCTCTCAAGCACAGTCATATTCCTAGTTGGGAAGAAAATTTTTAAGAACTGTAAGTAAAAAGGCAGCCCATGAGGATGAAACCATTGGAATATGAGTTAAATACCATGCTGCTGGACAGCAACACATTTCCATTTGAACTGCATCTCAGATGTGACTGTCACATGATGATTTAGTGATCAGCTGAGAAACAGCTCTTGCCCAAGGGACAAACAGGGCTGTTTGGGGAGCAATGATTTCTACTGTTTCCAATATAGTAACCCTTTCTCAAGTAACAGGTGAGAGCAGGTAGCCACATGCTGCACCAGGGGAATTATGGATTAAATATTGGGGGAAATTTCTGCACTCAAAAGGGGGTCAGGCATTCTGTAGAGTGCCCAGGGCCGTGGTGCAGGTGCTCAGCAAACACCAGCATGTGGACAAAAGCAGGGCTCTCTCCCTTCATAAATCCCACTCATCTCTCAGCAGCCTAAATATGCCCCAGTTACTCACCTCCACCAGAGTCAACAGCAGAGTGACATTTTCTTGCTGTTTAATGAAAATCTCTGTGAACTGACTCCCCAAATCATCAACTTGTTTTGCTGAGTTTTCTTCTGTAACAGTAAAATCAACATATTACAACATAATTGGAACAGCTTCAGCAGCCGTGAATTTTATTCTTACTAAATGAAGGCCATGGGTAACCAAAAGGTTTTGAGTCACTGCTATAAATGTTACGTGAATTATTTTCAAAACAAACACCAAAACAAGCTTTTAACCAAACAGAAATCTGCATTATTTTAAATGTAACTTGTGAATCTCAGCTACTACATCCTCACATAGTTCCACTGATCTCTCATAATTACACTACACTGATGGGAATACAGAAAGTACAGTTCACACCAAGATCTTGAAGCRTAAGRAATATAAATCACCTAAAGCTRAAGGGCCCAAACATYTTAATTATTCCATTTGGTTTAGCAYTAGGAAAGACCTACACATCAGGAAGGGAGAAGTGTCACATTGATAAGCACCAAAAGCTGTCAGTGTTGGAATCTGAATTGATTTCAAATGTGCCACACTGAGTGCCATTCCATTCCATTCCATTCTTCACTCTCCAGTAACACAGAACTGGGCTAGCACAGGAATTGCCTTACACAGTTATTTCATGCATCACTGTTGCATGAGCAAACAACAAATGCAAAACCCCACGTGAGCAGCATCTCTGCACCACTGCTATTTTTCTAGGCTGAGTGACAATTTACATAACTGCTCCACAAAACAATGGCATGYAGGTACTACAGGATGACATAATTAAGCCATGTCAGCTGAAAAACTGAGGAAGAGCAATTTTAATCCAAAGGGAAAGCGTTTTTTAAAATAGAAATAAATAGAAAATAAGCAGTAAAGCAAATTTATTTCAGACCAAATCCAAAAGTRTTTGGATTTTTTCCTACTTGAACTCCAGGATTTATACCAGGAAACACTAACCAAGCACTGACAACTGAGCAGCWACCAAAAGGGTCAAAGACCACACATGATCTGCACACTCTGCACCTTCTGAGCTATGGCAAAACAGAGAAATCAAAACACTACTGGAAGAGTCTGCTGCCAAGAACACAATTCTAATTCAACTAACCTAATTCAAACTGTTGTTGATGGCAACTCACTACAGGGTATCACTTTTTAAGGTGCACTTGTGGAAGATTTGCAGTGCAGCCTCCCAGACACCCCTTGAAGCAGGCACAGCAGTGCCCAGCTTCCAAAAGGGACAAAGAAACAGCAACACTCTGCTCTAAATTTACAGCAGCAGAAATGGTGAACAATTACAAAAAATGTTAAAGGGGAAGACACAGCACAAAGTGCAAAAAGAGCTGTAGCCCAGGCACATAGCAGCCAGCAGGACATATGTCCAGTAGTGACCTCTCTGAAATGAGTGTCTTAGCAGGTCTGGGCCATTGCTGAATGGACATTTATTCATTTACACAAACAATGATGAAAACTCCAGAGTTTCAGCTTCTGCACCTGCTSCTCTAGAGTAAGAGCTAACTCAGCTGGGACTCCATCATACTGCAAGCCAAGGGGAGAGAGTCCCAAAACCCCTAAATATTCTACTTGCAAAACTAACTCCAAATATTTCACTTGGACTTGTCCAGGAGCTGTGAGTGAACATCTTGTCCTTGTCCAGGAGCTGTGAGTGAACATCTTGTCCTTGTCCCAGCCTCAGCTGCAGTTAGCAAGTGTTTGAACTCTTGATCCCAAATGCTGCCCTTGCATGAGCTCCCAGTGCTAAGGCAAAACTTGAGCAGGACACACAACCTGCACAGCCTCTCTTGGGCTGTAGTTSATTTTTGTTACTCTAGCTCAGTATCCTTCTATGAAAGGGCCAAATCACTTTTCTTCTTTTCAAGAATTTCTTCTACTATGCTTAACAAAARACTCAACAGGCAAAGGAAACTCTCTTGTCCACTTACACCAGAAATCCTGCAACCAGCCTTCTACCCATAATTGTTCCTTAAATCCACACATTGCCAGGGTTATCTCAAACCAAGCCAATAGCTTCCATCTAGTGAGATCAGCTCTTAGCAATTCACCAGCAAGCAGCACTGCAAACCAGGATTATTTTTAAAATAAGCAGATGTGCATTTTGATAAAATCAAAAGGAGAACATGCAAAGCATTAGTGGTAACCTAAGGTGGAGGTGAAGGCTGCATTTTACCATGCATTGCTTAAAAGAGACACTGTGAAGGATGCTCATSTGCATCAAGAATTGACCATCACTGCAGTCTCTGGAGATCTGCTGGCATTCAACATGCCGAGTCACAGGAGAAATCAAATTGGGAACACACGTGAGCTCCAAAGAACAAATACAGAGCAGAAGGCAAAAGGCTTTCCCTGAGCTCCAGTGCTCGTTTTACAGTGTCCTTTTTAAATGGCAGCAAGTGTTACTGGCAGGATAGCAACTAGGGCTAAAACAAAGTGCCATRTTTATACAAATAAAGGGGTTTTTACCTTCAGAGTCATCTGTCAGTGCAGACAAAATAAAAAGAAACAAGAGACAGGTTTACAAGTTGAACAGCACAACCAATGACAGCACAAGCTCAGGTTTCCAAAGCAGCCATCCCAGCTTCCTGCAGCAGCTGGAGTATTCCAGCAAATCCTGATCCTAATCCTAACCCCTAGAGCCCTGCTCATCTCTCCCACAAACTCCAACTTGGCTCTTTGGAAAAACCTGCCAGTGTCATCAAGGCCTTTCCCACAAACTGGAATTCAGCAGCACTGTCAAACTCTGATCTTGTCCTAAACCTTTGTGATCAGGGGGAACTGGAAGAACATGGAAAAGCAAGTCAAGGAAACCAAGCACAACTTGAGATATGGGTTAGAATAATATTCATTGGCCTTGGAGACTGCTTTAATGGCCTTCAAAAATCACACAGGTTTGAGGGGCACGGATTTTCACAGCCCAGCTGTACAAGCAAGGACAAGCTGAATCTTTCTAAACCTCTTTCTCCACTGCCATAGCAGGGTTGAACAAGGTTTTCACACTCATATGTGGCACTTTATATCCTATCTCAGCATCTTCGTTAAATCATGAGACAGCAGTGTCCCATTTGACAGTAACAGCCAAAACTATCCTTTCCCAACAGCAAAGAAGGGCTTGATTCTTGACTTAAAAACAAAAAAGTCTGCCATTCCAATCTGGCTGCTCAGAACATAGTTTTTCACAGAGCATAGTTTTTAAAATTAATAAGCAAGAGATCCAGTGTTACTTTAATGCAAGTTGCATAGAAGATTTTTAGCATTGTCTTAAAAGCTCCACAAGAACACAGCAAGTCTAAGGAAGCATCAGCACATCACAGTATTACAGCTGATAATTGSAACAACCCCACAGTTAATAGAACTATTACTACCAAGTGCTTACCTTGCTCCTCCTCTTCTAGGTCATTCGATATTACATTGTAGAGTGTGTCCAAAGCATAGCCAATTATTTCAGAATCTGAACTGCAAATGAAAGAACCACTTTTCTTTAATGACTTATTTCCAGCTTCTGTTAACAACATTGCTCTTCTGCCCAGGCAGTTCCCTTTRCAGCATTAGGCCAAGGAAGAAGCACAGATTTATTGCAGCACTACAYAACCCCAAGCTGGCTGGTCCCTAAACAGAGTCAAGCTCCTTTTCCCAGTTCCATTTCCTCAGGTGAGCCTCAGGAAGTCTGGTGACACCAGGATGCCTCACTGTAGGTGTGCCTAATTTTTGAGTCACTCCCTCCAACCTGCTCCTGTACCAAGGAGAAAGCTCTGGGAATGCTTCAGACTTGCCAGAAAGTCACCCAAGGAAKCTGCAGCCAAACTTCAGCACCTCCTCAGCTGGGACCCACGTGCTGTGCTGTCAGACAGAAGCAGAGGCAAATCTTGGAGCTCCATGGAATGCAGGAACAGCTCTGCAGTTGGGACTCTACCTGCTGGGATTTACCTGCTACACTGTCAGACAGAAGCAGAGGCAAACCTTGGAGCTCCATGGAATGCAGGAACAGCTCTGCAGTTGGGACTCTACCTGCTGGGACCCACGTGCTGTGCTGTCAGACAGAAGCAGAGGCAAACCTTGGAGCTCCATGGAATGCAGGAGCAGCTCTGCAGTCTCACAAACAGGCAGCTCCGTGTCACCAAAGCTCATTAATGAAGGGTTTTCAATTCCAACATCCCCAGGAAGCTGCAGGGAAGCCTCACTAGCCCCAAAGCATTGGTTCATCTGCTCACACAGACTTTTCTCTTAAGCCCTGCTTCAGGAAGGACCTGTCCCCTCTGCATTTCCGAGACTGAACTGTCTGTAAACCCTATGCTACAATCAAGACACAGCTCCAGTTTATGAGCAAAAATATAGCCATTTCTGCTATTTGCTTTGTTGTTCCTAAATAAAAATCAAATGAAAGCACTGTTGGTAAAAGAAAAGGAAAAGAAAAAACCTAAAATCACAGGGAGGATGTCTCCCTGTGCAGGACACGTCACAGCATTTTCATGACTCTGACAAGCATCTGAAAAGAAAACTGTCAAAACAAGATCTCTTACTCCAACTCCTAAATATTTACTCTCACTGATATCCCAGGTGCTCCAAGTAAGGCTTCCACACCAAGGATCAATTTGCATTTCAAGAGGCTGCTAGGCCAGTTCAGAGTGAGGCCTCAAGAGCCACCTAACCTTTCAGTCCATGCAAACAGCCTCACCTAGCAGATATGATCACATCTCCAGCCTACTGCCATTTTAGTTCAACACACTACTACAAAGCCTGTGCTTTCATTTCCATAGAAATGAAACAATTGCACATCTAAAAACACACTGAAATTATCTCCTGGAAATTTGGAAACCAAGGCTGCAGCTTGGCAGGTTTTTAAACTTCACTTGTTAGGGAAGTAACAGCAGCTACAAAAGAATAAGCAAATTTAATGTAGATGTGATTAAAAGTGGGCCTTGTTTCTCCGGTTGAAAGATAACACATCACAAAAGGAGGAGAGCAGCATCCCACCTCTGCTGCTCACTGCCCTGTTGGGCACAGATCACACCTCATGGATTCTTCTCAGCCTGAAGCTGTCCAGTTTTTGCTCCAGAGTAAAAACAAGAAATAAGACTTCTCAAGCAGCCTTTGTGCAGTACAAGAATCCAGCACAAGGGTGATTTTACAGGACATTCCAATGAGAGTCCACAAACAACAGCAGAGCAGAACCACGTGGAAGTCAAGGCACCTGTGCATGGACTGTCTTGCACATGCATAMCTGAGGTTTGTGCCTTAGGAAAAAAAAATAATTCTTAGGTCCACATATTAGGATATAAACTCTTTTAATTATCACACTGAAACTCAGAAACCTCATAAYGTACGTGGTAACAAAGCAGTTAAGGATCAAGTTGACTTCTCACTCCAGTGCCTTCTCTCCCACCAACAGTTAAGTGGTATTGGTCCATTCTGCAGTCAAATGCCAAATTTTTTTTTTCAAAATAATCCCTGGTGGGATGTAGCAACATCTCGAGTCAGTGGAAGCCCTCTACCAGATCATTACTTCATATTACAAAATAAACATATGGCACACGGACTCTGTAGTTTGTGTAAGTCTGGAACGTGTAAAAGCTGACTCAGGTTCCAGGATGCCTGATTCACAGAGCTGGAATACTTAGGTTAAAGAAGTCAGTTTTCTATAGAACAARCTTTAAGCACTWGAGCAGGAGACAGAGCTTCAGGCARCCTACAGGTAAACTGTTTAAAAAGCAGAATGATGTCTTCCACCTAAGAAGTGGCATGTTGCTGTTTCAGGGTAAAGGCTGTAACTCATTCAAAGAAGAGCCCAGGATCCAAGGAGCTGAGAACTGGACACAAGCAGCATTTACATCTTCCTAATCAAACAAAACCTGCTGTCACCTTAAATGTCACATCAGCACAGCCAATGGGCCACAAGGCAGCACATCTGCATGATTTACATCAATACAGTGACATGTGAGAAGACAACATGAGAGTCAGTCATTGACTTCTCTTCCTAAGCAGTGCCAAAAAAGAAGGTGGAATAGAGCACTTCCCACTTTTGCAGAAAGTTTCAGGGCACCTCAGGTGGACACGAGAAAGGTSCAAAGATCAGACCTGTGGGCACAGCCTGAAAAAGCAGCAGATCTCTATGGCAGCAGCAGCCTCCCAGATCAGCAGAGCCATCCCACTGGGCTTTGGGGACAGCTGAGCCTGTGCCTCCCTTATCAAACACTTGAGCACTTGAGCTGCCTTTGATTTCCATTAAAGTCCCAAAGGCTCATCTCCACAATCACCAAACAGTGACACAAACTGCAGAACATCTCACACCTGCACCAGTCAAACACAGCGACTRCAGCTGATGTGCTGGCCCACCAAACATGCAATAGCAAATGCTTCTATCAATATCTTAACAAAGACAGCATTTCTTCAGCTGAAAACCCACAMAGCCCCACATGGTTTGTCTTCTTTTTTCACCTGCAGCCAGAGTCACACAAGACATGCATAGAACCCCAGCATACACAAATTCCAAAGGATCAGCTGGAGCCCAAAAAGCACTGAAAAGCCCCAAGTCCTGCCCTGAAGGGTTCAGGTTGCATTCTCAACCTGAGCAGCAGAGCCCCGCCTCCCTTCTCAAAGTTCAAATCTGCCCTTAGAGCAGATAAGTGGATGAAAGTAGGCTCCTTAACCTYGTTTTTTAAAGGGCTTCCCCTACACATCTGGGACAGTTACTCCTGTAACCTTCCCTTTCACTGTTTGCACCAGGTCAGACAGGCAGTTTGAACTCCCCAGCTCACAAAATAGGAATAACATGGATTTGCCTAGACAGCAGCCTCACAGCTTCCCAGCTGGCATAACTGGCCAGGCAAGAAAGGCCTCCCCAGCAGCCAGGCTTGAGCACCCAAGGGCTCCGTGTCCCATATCCATAACTGGAGCAGGGGCCTCCTTCCAGACACTGAACTGCAGCTTTCCCAATTCTCCTTAATACTGACAGCAAAGGACATGCTYCTGCTTCCAGTGCATGCACATCTGCTATTCCAGCCTGAGGACTGTTCCAAATCACCAGCTCCATGTTCAAACCCAGACTATCCCTACACATCTTCCTAGGAAATASCAAGGAGGTACAGTATTTGAGGCTTAAATCCAAGCACTGCAAACAGGTTCCACATTCCAACATGTGGACACTATCAGGTACAGCAGTGATTCAGAGATGAATAACAAAGACATTCCAAACACAGGATTGCACAATTGTTACATTCTAGTCCACACAGAGCACTCAGACTCTGTACCATCTGTCTCAGCAGCAGCCTCAGAGTCCTGCTCTCCTGTTCACCTGAACCCTTCCACGCCAATGCCAGTTACTCCACATGGCAGAATTATTCTACCAACTCATTTTTAACACACATCAGCAAAGATACACATCTGCTGTCTTCATTCTTTTCCTCCCAATTGTGTCTAGCTCACCTTTTGCCTAATAACAGTTTGATTTGGGTTATTTCAAACCCTRTATTTAGTTAACATGATCAGTCGGGACTCACCTTCCTACAGCACTGGAAAAATGCCCCTGAGAAGCATTAAGACACACGTTGGTAGTACATTCACTCTAGATCTTGTCTTTCTGCCCCTCACGCTGGTTCCTTGAATTCTGTTCTTTTCACCTCTGAATMGGCTCTGATGCAGTTTATCAGCACAAAAAGCCAAGGAGGCAGAGGAGATCCCATAAACCCAGCTGCCCTCGCAGCTTCTCAGTGCAGGGCAGCAGGTCTGTGTTCCAGCACARGAAAAGGGTGGGGCAGCAGCCCAGAGTGGCTGCAGGATGCTTACCGGTCTGTCTGGAGAACGTGGATCAGGTGTTCCATGGCCTGGATGCCGACCTCCAGCCGGTATTTCTGTYAGCAGGAGAGACAACTCGTTCATGGTGGAGCCCAAGCAACAAAGAAAGCCTTTTCAGCAGTACCTGACAAAGCTACTGGAAATTGATGCCGCCACTCAAGAAGTTGGCTACTCACCTTGGATAAGGACTTGAGAGCGCGCACAGCATCCCTCCGGTCATCCAGCAACGTGGAGGAGGCCACTCGGTCACACARCTTCTGGATCTGGAAGGGTACACAACACACGGGCTAAGCCAGCACCGACACACGGTGTACGGTGAGGAGCAGCAGGGGAGAGCTGCTCCGTGCCCGTTCCAGCCAGCGGCTCCCGTTCCCGAGCAGGAGCGGCCACCGGCCGGGCCTGTCAGAGCCACCGGCACAGGCGGTGCCGCCAGCGCGGCCCCGGGCGGGGCTGTCCCGGTCCCCCGGCCGTGCCCCGGCCCCGCCGCGTCCCCGCTCACCGTGTCTGCCCCCGAGGGCTGCGGCCCGGCGCTGGGGCCGCCCATGACGCCCCGCAAGAAGTTCATGGCGGCTCGGCCCGGCCGGCCCCGCCGCTGCCGCTCCCCCCGCGGAAGCGCCCGGCGCGCCTGCGCTGCCACGTGGCGCCGCCGCGGCCGCGGGCGGGGCTCCGGAGCCGCACGGGCACACCGCCCGCAATGATGCCAGCCAGGAGTGCCCTCCCGATAGCGCTCGGGATCGCATCGCTGCCTGCACTGCTCGGGAGGAGAAACCACCCCGAACAGGTGTGACAGGCAGGCCAAGGGCTGGCGACATGAACCTGCATGAAAAGTAAAACCAGCACACCCCTGGAACACAGTTCTGCCTCCGGAACAGCCCCATGGCAAACACTAAAGCTTGGAATTTAAAAGCTGGATTCACTTCCAATAGAAAAACGAAAAGGTGATAGCTACTCATTGCAACTAGAAATGCTCAAGTGTTTCTGAAACTGAGGCACCTCAGTGAGAGCCCAGCTTACCTAGATAACGCTGATGGTTCAAGTCCAAGAGAAAAGCACAAAGTAGTTAAATTACTTTCAGATGCTGAATGTCCCCATTGGATGCTACTGCAACGTATTCTGGATTCCCGGTGAGGAGCAACAGCCAAGAACCAGCACTCCAAACACTTCAGTGTCCARTCCGCAGCCTGATACTGCCTTCCTCATGGTTACTGGCAGGGTTTGGMAGTGTTCAGCTTATTCTACAAATCCAATTAAAGCAATTTTAATTGGAACTACAGCAAATAGGCACAGAAAGTGCCAAGATCATCAGTTCTATAAACTAGTTCATTTCATTCCAGGGAGAAAACCCCTCTCACGTCACAATTTAAATCAAGAGCTTTGAGGACTTGATTTTCCTKATCAGCTGAGAAGGAAATGAACCACCCAGCACATGGGCCAGAGAGTTTCAAGGTACTTACCATTCTGGGCCAGTAGAGACACACACCARAACTCACCTGACTCGTTCAAGTTGGGCATAAAGAGATTCTAGTTCTTCGCAAGAAAAAAAGAAACAACCAACACCAGGTTCTTCCTAAACCCAAAATTTATTTCAGTATTTCCATTCTTACATATACAGCCCCTAAGAAGGTGAGTTGCTTCCAAAAGAGATGTCTGACACACCCCAGCTGTCCTCTTGAAGGTACAATATATTGTAAGGGGCAAATTCTGCCACCCTGGAAAGGAGTTATTTGGTAATTGACCTGAAATCAGGGATTGCTTTATAATTCAGGATAACCCAAAAATGTTTATGTTTCAATGAGAAGGTGTAAACTTCTAACYGAGCAATGGATGGGCGCACAGCCCTCCGGAGACCCTGGCTGTATCCCCAAACTGACCGCACACTGGAACAYCTCCGTCCAAGGGAAAGCGCTCTGCTGGGCAGCAGCAAGGTGGCCAGTGAACCAAAGCCGCCCGTCCCCGCTCCACAACAAACCACGGTGAGGAGCGGACAATGAGGCGCACCTACAGCAGAACGGAGGAGTGAAAGCAGGAGCGAAGAACAGAACACCCTGCCCGCAGCGCGGCTCGCACCGACTGACCGCCCTGCCCCCGCCGGCGGGAAAACGCGCGCGTGCGTCTGACGTCACCGCGCCGGCCCGGATGGCCCCGCCCCTCTCTGGCTGCCCCGCCCGTGCCCCGCTCTGCGCAGGCGCGCGCGCGCACGCAGGCACGCACGGGAGCGGTGGTCGCCCCCCTCCCTCCCTCCCTCCCTCGCCCGGCTGTGACATCGCCGCCGCCGCCGCCGCGCCCCGCTCGCCCCGTGCCGCCCGCGCCGCGGGACGCGCCGCCCCAGGGACACGCTCGCCGCGCCCGACTCCGTGCAGCTCCCGGCGGCGTGGGCGAAAAGGCGCCCCGGCCCCGCGCACCGAGACTTTTGTCCCTTAGGTGAGCGGAATGGGGGGCGGGGGATAGGATAGGATGGGATAGGATGGGATAGGCCCCGGCGCGGGCTCTGTTTTTGTGCGGCGGGGGGGCGCGTGCTCAACGGTCGTGAGGGGGGCGGCGGGAGCGAGGCTGAGGGAGCGGCGGGAACGGCGCGCGCCGTGCTGAGGGCAGCGGCGGCATCGGCGCTGAGGAGCCGAGCGGGGCAGCGCCCATGGCCCCGGGCTTTGCCCTTCGCCGCCKCCCCGGCCGCGGGATACCGGCTCGGCTCGCATCGCAGCGGGGGGATGGCGGCTTTTGTTCGCCGTCACCTTGGCGGCTCTTCCGCCTCGCCCCGGGCGGCGCGAGGAGCCGGGGAAAAGCGCCCCCAAGCCCCGCTTTACTCGGTGCTGGCTGTGGTGTTGGGCCCTGCGGTCGTCGCTTCCCGTCTCACCTCATGGATCGATCGCTGTGCAGAGGCCTCCGGAGGTACGTGGGCTTCGGCATGTGCAGGGTGCCGCTCCGGCCGCCTCGCTCGTGCTGCTGRAGAGCCTGTAGCTCCCAATCCTCGSKTCAGCGGGCTCCTCTGYTCTCTCTCCCACAAGGTATTGCTGCCCTGGTTCCTGGCTCTAAGGGCTGTCCCAGCTCTGCACATCTCACCTTTTCCCTTTCCCCTCTCATAACCTGGGCTGCTCTGCACACAGAGTGATATTGCAAAAGTTGTGAGCACCTTTTATTCTGCAGAGCTCGATGCCTTGAGTAGATATTTTCTGAGCTGGTCTCACTTCTTGTCACCTGAGTTGAGCTCATTATGTTCTCAGGCTTTTACCTCCCTTCATCTSGGAGATCACTGCATTTCCAATGTGGATGCCCAGGAGCATCTCCACAACAAAGCTTTTAAACCCCTTGGGTTGCTGGGTGAGCCTGGATCTTGAGCTTGGTGCCAAGTACCACTGCATGAAAGAACTATCACAGGAGAGAGCAGAGGATATGACATTTTTGCTTAATTTCAACTRGAAACACTTAGTCATGTAGATTTCGTTATTGTGTCCTCCCATGCCGGTTTGGCAGTTCCAAGGTTGTCACTTCAGGTTCAATGTGGAAATGTTCTGCATTTGTACAGAAAGAAGCATAAAGATGCCCAGGGTACTTTTGAACAGTTGAAAATAGAGTAAGTTCTATTTAGCTGTACCCAAGTTTCTGACAGTAATATGGCTGTGTCAACTTGGATTCTGAGCTGGGGAGTTGTGGTTGCTGAGGAAATGGTATTGCTTTGGCCCTTTGAGACTGCACAGCTTAGCTGTCCATAGGACAGTCCCCTATGGCATCTGTGTGCCAAACACACGCGGTGCTGTTAAACTCCTCCCAAAAAACCCCATTTGTGAACCCAACCCAAACCAACCTSTCAGCAGAGCTTGGTTTGAAAGAACAGCATGCTATGCCTTTGACTCAGCCAGTTGAGAATGTAGCACATGGGGTAAAGGAGACCATAAAGGGAAGGGGTTCTGGTAGATGGCACAAGTTTGCTGCAGATGGAGGATGCTCTGAGTACTAACCTTGCAGAGCATGACAGAGAGAAGGTGCTGCCAATATTGGAACGTTCTTTGGGACTTCTGATTGCCCTTTCAGGATTTTTCTCCTTGCAGTCAGTGCTACTTTTGCTTTCCATGAGGTAGCTGCCAGCCTCTGCAGGGCTGTTCTCCAGATGCCCTGCCTCAGGTCAGCTGGGCTATCAGTTGCCATTTGGATTTTTAGTTTTATTCAAGGTGTGGCTTCTCACAGGATGCGTGGCAGTGATGGCATCTCAGAGCCATGCTTATGGATTGCAGCGGCAAGTGTACTGTGTAAGGCATCATTTGCTTGTCTACAGTAAGAAACAGAGTTTCAAAGTGATCACCTGRGTTCAGGAGAAACCTGCCCAACATTGTGAAAGCTGCTCTCCCCTTCCCTTCTGTTTTCCTTTGGCTGCACTGGTGTGGGAGGTGACACTGTGTCCCTTGTGGCTTTGCTTAGTGTGTCTGTTGTGTGGGGAACATCTTCCTGATTTGCAAGAACATTTTTCTCAGTTTTATTTTCATTTTAAGTGGTATATTGAAATCTGATCAGCAACTTGGACAAGAGTTGCTGACTTGGGGACGTACAAACAAGCCATGCTGTTGCAGATTTATATCAAATGATAGCTTGATGTCTGTGTGCCTTTAGTTATGGACAAATTGTTCCGTGGATGAATTGTTCAGAGGACAAAATTTGCTTGTCAATAAAACAAAATTTTACTTGTTTATAATTTTCTGTTAAAACCACTGGTGAGGCCCACATCTCCCTTGCAAAGCTAAAAGTTTCTCTTGGTGGGCGGTTATGTTCAGGTTCACGTGACACATTCTTCACCTGCTGTCAGAATTCCGTTCAACCTTTTATTGGTTTTATTTTTTCAGTTTTATTTTTTTGCAGATACTATTGATGAAATGTCCAGGCAACATCACTGTAGTTGGTCTGTCTTGAAAGGGATGAAAGTGGCTTTGAAATACCTCTTTGGGCACAACCAAAGACTTTGTGCCAAAGTTTTTTCTCCAGATGCCTAAATTTGAGCACATGGACCACCATTCTGTAGCTCAGTCACGGCCTCAGGTARCAGTACTTTGCCACAGATGATCAGTCACATTTCTGCTTTCCACAGGGCAAGGGAAATAACAATAATGTGAATGCTTGTGTATATTATAGGGGACAAGGCTTTGCTAATGTCAGAGCTGCCTATTGAGCAAAATGCATGCCAGGAGTATTCACTACTCAACACAGAGTGGTCTTCTTGACTTCTTCAGAAACAAATTGCTGCTGCCCTCTTGTGCAAACTGATGGATGATGACTTGCTGTTTGGTTTATGGTTTTTTATGTTTTTTTTTCCATTCAGTTGTAGAAGGGACAAACACATCTTAATAAACTTTTGTATATAAAAGTGATTAGAGGTTGCTTGAATTTGTGTGTTCTTACTTGAGTGCAGAATTATTGTAGGAGTTTGTTCTCATGTACTTCAGCACAASTGTCTCAGTGTCTCCCTGAGATTCTTTTCTTAGTTTGTTAGTCACTGACTCTTGAGTATGTACTGRTGGAAATTGGAATTTTTAAAAATAGAGTATGGATATCAGTGGGGCTTCCYTTGGTGCCTGGTAAGCCATGGAGATACCGTTCTTTTTAAATTTTGTGAATTTAAATTGTTGATGCTGATGCCCTGACTWTTAGGTTAAATTTCACTGGTGCCTTTGCCTCCAAACCCCTTGGGCCTGCTAAGGCTCTGGSCCTTGATTTTAGGGAGGTGCTGTAATAATTGGAACACCTGGAAATGTTAGTCTTTTGAAAACRTGGTTTCATGGCAGCCATGTTGTTAACCAGGAATACCTGTGGTTTTATTCTTCAGCCTTTTAATAACCTGGGATACCTGAACAGTTCATTAAGCCACTGTTATCCCTATTGAGATCTTYGAAGAAATAATGAAAAGCAGTAATACTGAGACAGGTGGAGARTTGTACTGAGACATCCTGTAAAGTTACATGATGGTGTGATGTAAATCARTGGTGCTGTCACTTGAAATATGGAAGAGGTGCATGGTGCTCCTCTCTGTGAGGAACTAGGACAACTTCCAATGAAGAAAAGATGTAGTGTGATACCGATCTCCTGTAGTGTAATCACTTGTCACAGATTATGTTCTGTACCCAGAGGCATTTTCAGTGTTCATTCAGGTATGCCAGCAATTTGTGAACAAATACACTTTRCTTGTTGCTATATTCATAAAAATGTGGTGGCTATCACCTGCTTTTTAACAGGTCCTTTTAAAAAAATGGTGGTGAGGGTCCATCTTTGTGCATTCTCCCAGGTGCTCACAGTGGGGATCTTGTCACCAATTTTGTGTTCATCGTCTGCTTGTGAGGCAGGGAAACAAAAACAAGAGGATAGCCTCATATAGAAACTGAGATGTTCTCCTTCTTTTAAGGCTGGTTTCTAAGTAAAATTTCCATGTGCATGCCATTGCTCTAGTATGAGTTGTGTTGGAAAGATTCGCAAATTGCTCCTATTTTCTTTTCTTTCCTTTGCTCCCACTTTGAACATTCACAGGGCTCAAACCTTTGATGTYCTTTAGGATTCTGACATTTGGTTTTGTGTCTCATTAGCATAATTACTTCCCCTGGGGCTTCCTGTGAGGCAAAACTAATACTGTGTTCCAGAGTTTTGGTMGGTTATATTAAAAATTTTGGAAAACCCTACTGTAAGTTTGCTGATTTCTTATCTCCAGGTTCAAGACTTGTGTTTCAGGCTTTGCCTTCTGCCTTCCCTGCRAGTTTTGGAGGCTGTTGTTTCAGGTGTGATTCCTGACTAACTGCATTTGGGAAYAGTTCTTGGTATTAGTATCTTGTGGCTTGGATTGCTGACTTGAGACGATTTTGATTGCCCATGAAGTGTAAACTATTTGAGCTAAGTATGTGGGCTTTTTTCATCTGAGTTCTATTTTAATGCAGGATCTGACATGTTTATGACATTGTTCCTGTGTGCATATTACCTTTGTTACAGGCCCTTCTTAAGATGAGGTGACTCTCCCAATTTCACTTCATATGCTGTATGTGCTCTCTGGCTGTAATTGCAAACAGTCTTGCTTTAGATTGATAGGTCAAGGTTATTTTGGTAAAAAATCAAAAATCTTACTCAAGGATTATCTCCCAAGTTGGAAACTTGGATTTTTGACTTGGACTTCTTTGCCTGTTACGTTGCCTACACATGAATCTTTGGAAAGAGAAAGTAGGTGAAGCATCTGTGTGAGAATTGGAATTGCATGATTGCAGACAGTGGTAGTTTTAAGTGAGCTGGCAAAAGCAATGTGCTGGGTGCTGKCAAGCCATTGGAAAGTCTTTCAGAGTACTGAGGGTTAGTTTGTGACATGGATGATCTGCAAGACAGTTTGGATAGGTAGGAGCATAGCAGGTTGAACCAGGTGACCCATGCAAGTCCTTTCCAACTTAGATGATTCTGTGACAAAATTGAAATGCTGTTAGGGTGGATGAGGAGTCCCTGAGACTTTGGTCATCTCTGAGGCAGCCAGGTTTCCCTTCCCACTCTTCATGGAATGGGAATCCAGCCCACAGAGTTCCTTCATCCTGCTGCTCCCGTGTTCATCTTACAGACGTGACAGGAACCTTTTGAAGCAGAGCTACTGGCTGCCTCAAAGTGTATTCTTGTTCGCTTTGCAGAGCTCTTGAGCTGGGTTTTTTCAGTGACCATCAGCCAAAGGGATAAATAAAAGGTGCAAGAGCTTTTTAACAGGGTTTTTGTTTGTTTKGGGGKTTTTTAATGTTTTTTTAAGCACCTGTTCTGTAAAGGACTCCCTTTTCATCAGAGTAATACCATTTGAATTGACTGCAATATTTTTATTTACTCAACAGAGGTGGGAGAGGGTGTCCTGAATTGGTTGGGTATTTTGTAGTGAATTAAGTACCTGTATGTGTAATTGTTTCAATTCTAATATCGCTATGTTTATCCTTTTATGGGCAAGTTGTGATTCACAGAGATGTCTTCAAGCTAACATGAATATTTTTAATTGCAGYGTTTGACACTGAGTACCAAAGAAATGGTGATGGAGAAGCCAAGTCCCCTGCTCGTGGGGCGGGAGTTYGTGAGACAGTACTACACCCTGCTAAACAAAGCTCCTGACTTCTTGCACAGGTAACTTSGTTTGTTCCTGATTCTTGGAGCCTCTTCAATTGCTGCTTGTGGTGAATTTCTTGATGCTTTGAGCTCTACAATTTTTGGCTAAAATAATTCTGATAGACTTAATTCTATTTTTTTTTTCACTTCTGTGACTTTTACATCTCTTTGCTTGCAGGTTTTATGGCAGGAATTCATCTTATGTCCATGGAGGACTGGATGCCAGTGGAAAACCACAAGAAGCAGTATACGGTCAAGCTGTGAGTATTGAAATTAGTCCTGTAATCCTCATTAATGTTCAGAATAAATCAGGGTTTTTCTTTACCAGTTTTTTTTTGTTTGTTTGTTTGGGGCTGGTGTTTGTTGTTGCTGGGTATTTTTGGAGGGTTTTTTTTTAACACGAATTAAATGCTGTCCCTTTCACAGGCCTTTTAAAAAATTAAAGCCTTCAAATAGCTCATAGATTTTAATACAGCTGGAAGAATTGGGTAGCAAGTTGTATGCTATTTGTCTACTCTGAGAAATGCTTGAATACTAATGRAAGACTTCAGATTAAAAGTTAGATGAGCTCAGAGAGACTGTTCTCAGTAAAAGACACTTCTTGGTTCCTGTATTTATCTTTTGAGCTTCAGGGGAATGCTTATTTTGGGTTGGTTGAGAAGTTGTAAAGCTGTGTGCAGAGCTGMCTGCAGCTGGGGAATGGCTCTCTTTCCAGGAGATCCACAAGAAGGTGATGTCACTGCAGTTCAGTGAGTGCCACACCAAGATCCGTCACGTGGATGCTCATGCCACTCTGAGCGATGGCGTGGTTGTGCAAGTCATGGGAGAGCTGTCAAACAATGGGCAGCCAATGAGGAAGTTCATGCAGACTTTTGTGCTTGCTCCAGAAGTAAGTATATGCAAGATTGTGTCAAACTTCAAAAACGTGACCTGATCTGTAGCCACAATTTGTCATATTGGGCCAAAAAATAGGATCTGGCTTCAAAACTTGCTCTGGGGGCTATCATTAAATGTGTCCCAGTGTGTGAGTGCAGAGAAACTGGTGTATTGGACCCATCCTGAGCTGTTCTGTTTGCTTGGACTTGAACTGTTGGAACAGTCATGCAAACAAAATGGAAGCTCTTGTGTTYGGGAGCTGCCACTGGCGCAGATAWTTTTTTTTWWWWAAATAAGGTTCAGCTCTGTAGATCAGATCTCTGTACTGTTGTGTACTTTCTAGTCTAATGGTAAATGTGAGTATGGGTTGATGCTGCACAAGTTCCTGCTCAAATTTAGCTCTTGGTGAGAGCAAAGCTGTACAGGTAAAAGGTGTCTCGTGTTTTTTCTACTTMTTTACACCCACTTCATCACAAAGTACTGTATGGTGAGAGATTAATGTTTCAGGTTTGTGTTGAATTTCTTGTTTCCCTGCACAGTGCTGTAAGCATGCAGCCACCCTGTGAAAGTTCAGGGGGTTTATTGTAAAGTGYTTGTAATAGGGAAAATTGAAATTCCCTGAAGAAACTGAGGGGCTGTATGCTTAGTTAAAACCTGTGATTGCTTTGACTTACCAAATTAGCAGATTTTATTCTGCTTAAAACTTCAGTTGGGCAGAAGCTACTGTTCAATTGTTTTCTTACAGAAGAAGAAAATAACTTGGAAAATAACTGTAGTGACATAGTCCTATTGCAAAATGTGTGCACCCCAAAACTTAATGTCTGTAGTCTGTTCTTTTGATGACTGCTGATATTCTATGTATACTAAACACTGCCTGTTCCTCTTTTACAGGGATCTGTTCCAAACAAGTTCTATGTCCATAATGATATCTTCAGATACGAAGATGAAGTATTTGGGGATTCAGAAGGAGAGCTTGATGAAGGTGAGGGAACTGTACACATGGAGTTTGTGTGGTTCTTGTTCCTCTCCCCTGTGTGCAGAGCTGCTGCAARGTTCTGGTGGAGATGTTGGGATGCAGAGTGTATTGCCTTCTCATGGGGCACAGAGCTGTTGTTACTGCAACTCTGCTCGTTCAAAATCTTCTGTAAAATGAAGGTCTGGATTAGTGCTGTGTTCCCTGAAGGGCTGAATGTTCACAGAGGGTGAGGCTAGACACAGAGTGGAAGCAGTGAGCAGCAGTGCTTCTGCTGCCATAGCTGCATCAGGCACACTTGTGTTCCATGAGCAGTCAAATTTGGAGGTAAAGTGATTTAAAGAAGTTCAATTGTTTTTTAGATATGGTACATAGTTCACTTTCACATCATCATCACACCCAGTAATTCTTTTCTATTCAGGGGCTGAATTGGACCTGAGTGGGTTTTTCCCCCTCTGTTCAAAGAGGCAAAGTGAATCAGTATAACTAGAATGTATGTACATGTGCTCACTGGGTGGTTTCTGGAATTTGTTCATCTCCATTCTGTGGAACAAAGCATCTTAGGCAATCATCCTTGTGTTGTACTGCATTCATCTCAGTCTGAGGCACTGAGATGTGTGAGTTACTAGTGCAGTCTTTCTCTTTTACTGCCACCATATGAAAAGTGTCTGCTGCTTTAAAATATCCCCAAACCTCCTCCCAGAACTTCCCAGCAGCARTATGTCCCTGGCTGCTTCTTCTTGTGGAAATCATAAACAGCCCAGCCCCTTGACTGAGAGACAGGGTCTTCCATCTTTTTTTGCAGCTAATTTTATGATAGTTTGTTGATGAAGCTTTAATTTGATTGCTGCTAATTTAATGTGCATTTATTTTAACTGTGGCTCATGAGCACTTGCAGAGATACATAARAGCATACAAGTTTCTGTTTTTGTGYCAGAGTCTGAGGAAGAGGTGGAGGAAGAGCAGGAGGAAAGACAAGCATCACCTGAACCTGTACAAGAGAATGCAAGCAGTACTTACTATGAAAACCATCCCGTAACGTAAGAAGTCCTTTTTRTTAAATGAAGTTGCTTTATTAATAAAAATGACAGAATTGCTTTGACTTTAGGTTCTGGATGTGATTTAACAGCTAGTTTAGGAAAATACACTTAGCTTGAAAGTGGTCTGTATTAAGTTAACATTACATTATTTTGAGACAYTGATCCTTTATTGAAGAAAGGAAATGGGGGATTTTTTTAATGTTTGTTAGTTATTTTCATTTCTGGTCTCAAAAGTGATGTGAAAAGGGAGCAACAGGTGTGTGCACACTTAATGGAATCTTTGTAATTCAGACTTCCAGCACTGCATTGATACGATGTAATTTATGTCACGGAGGGGTTAACAAAGGGGTGGTTGATCATAGAATCACAGAATAGTTTGAATTGGACGGGACCTTTTAAAGATCATCTGGTCCAACCCCCTGCACTGAGCAGGGACATCTTGATATGTTATTCAAATTCAATTTATCACTTGGAACTGAGAGAAAAATCTACTTTTTGAGAAGCTGCTGTACAGTTGTATTGGAAGAATAGGTCTCTGTCCTGAGTGTCTTCAAATCTAATCAAAGAAACAAAGATATTTATGATTTTTAAGAAAAACACACAAAACAACCAAACAAATAACCCCCACAACACAAAGAAACAAACAGCATCAAACTCCTGTGCTTTTTTTGAAACATAGGATTGGCCTAATAAGGACTTGAACCGACTTTCTGATTCCTTTGTTAATAAAAACATTTATGACATCACTAGACAACACCTGCTGAGTGCATCAGTGATAATGCTAAATTCAAGTCACTTAATGCTTTTCATGAGAAATCTGRTGGAAAAGTGAAATCTGTTGGAATTCTGACAGTGGCTTGCTTGAAATAATGCAGGGCATTTKGGATGCCTGAGAGCATTAAGTCAGGTCTKGTTTTTGGATTRCTGTGTCATTTGGAAAGAGGCTGTRAWGTCATTGTTCATCAYAGTCACTKGGGCATASGGTGACCTGTGGCAGGAGCTGTATAGACAGAGGTGTCTGCAGGTTGCTAGGATATTGGGGTGGCTGAAGAGGGAAGAAATTCAGATCCCCTACCTTTCACACACAGAGTAGAGAAGAAGTTGCATGTGATTTTCTGTAAATGAGACTCACGGCTGCTTAGGTAAGGAAGCGCTATAGCATTTTGCTAAAGAGACAGTAGGTTTCATTCCAAAATTGGTTTTGTTTATGTGCACAGCTTRATCATCCATTGATCTTCACTGTGTTTCTGTTTTAGAAGCATTCTACATGTTCTCCAGTTCTCAGCAGAGAATCACACAGCCATTTAACCCTGGAGAACAAACAGGTGCCCAACTCAAGAACTGCAGAACATGTCTTTGCTTCAGCAGATGTAAAATCTGGTTTTGTGCCCAATATGAGAGTACAGCTTCAGTTCTCACTGTGTTGTATACATACACACCACRTTGTAGCAATTGGAGACACAATGATCTTTTCCATAGCAGAGCTGTTACCATAGCATAGCTTACAACAAGTGGTAAAATGCACAGCAGTTGATAAGCTCATAAAATGCATTTGACTATTGCAGCAATGGGATAGAGGAGGCACTGGAAGAATCTTCTCATGAACCTGAGCCAGAATTGGAATCTGAAACAAAAGCTGAGGAGCTGAAAGCTGAAGTAGAAGAAAAGACCCTTGAGGAGCTAGAAGAGAAGTCTCCATCTCCACCTCCTGTAGAACCTGTCTCACTACCACAAGAACCACCAAAGGTTAGTTACAAGTGGTATCTGTGCTACTCAGTGCAGATGGAAACCATATTGGCCTTTGAACTTTGCCTTTTTGGGTGGCTAAACTGGTACCTCTCTTTAATGTTGTACTGGATGAATAGCTAGGCTTGACCTTTGWATTTGTAAAAATGTGAAGTTTCACTGAAAAAAGAAAAGGTTATTTTCAAGTGCTGCTCATCACCTATTGTAGATTTTATGCTCTGCTTGTAAAGTGTGTGTGTGTGGGTTTATGCATGTGTAGATATTTTTAAATGTGGACTTAATATATTTTAACAAAACACCTTGAGCTACCTACCACCACCAACAATCTCCTACAATGGGAACCACTGCTCTTCCCGGAAAAATAAAGGAATACACTAACACTTGCAAAATTGCTGCAGCATAGGTTCAAAATCAATCTGGGGGCATTGCTGGTCTCCTTAGAGGCAGGATGCCTAATCTTAAATAAAAATGTGTGTCCTCTGGTGTGTTACACCTGGAGTTGGAAAGTGCTGTGAGCACCAGGGAGAGCTGGATGGAGTGAGGTCATTCTCCAGCTCCACGATGTCTCCCGCATTTTTWTCCAATCCTTTTTCTCTTTCCCATTTTTGATTGTAACTTCAGGCATCCGCTTCCATCCTTTGTGCAAAAGACACTTGACACTGCAGGGTTTTCAGTCCTAGGTTTGGTAACAGCATGGAAAGCAGTGACCTGGGCCTGCTGAGGGCACTGGGCTCACTGGAGCAGCGACAGCGGGCCTGGTACACGCTTGTTCCACRCCACTGGAATGCACAAACAGCTGGAACTGCAAATCCTTCTGTATCTCCCTTGTAATGCTTGCACAAACATTATTTAATAGTCAGATATGAACCAAAAGTGTRTGTTTAGCAGACGAGTTTCCCTGTAGGAATGTCAGTGGTTTGCCATGATTAGTAGCCTAGGTTTGTTGCATTTCCTGCAGGCTTTCTCTTGGGCTTCAGTGACCAGTAAAAACCTGCCTCCTAGTGGTACTGTTTCTTCCTCTGGAATTCCACCCCATGTTAAAGCACCAGTCTCACAGGTAACCCATCTGTGAACACCTTGGATTGTCTCATTACTTCTGCAAACTGCTTCAGTTTTTTTAAATTAACAGATCAACTTGTTTGACTTAAATTGCACAAATTAATTGTGTTGAATGTTAATGCACTCACTTCCTTGTYGCAAGCGAAGGCATGAACACGTAACAGGTGTAACTTTGGGTAATGGTAATGTTAAAACCTGTTCTTGTGGAAACAGGAAATCACTATTGGGTTTTTTTTTTCCTAATTTAATGGCATATGGTTTGATTTGAAGGGGCAAACCCAACTCCTCACAAAATGYTACTTTTCTGAAGTGTGTTTGAAAAGGGCATTGGTGGAAGTGCCCCAGCAGTAAAAAGAGAKAGCACCATTTCTGAGGTGCAAGATTGTCTTGTAAGGCTAACATCCACAGAAATATGCTGGATTTCATGATCCACAGATAATTAGCTTGTCACAGAACCCTGTACCAACTTATGACTGTGTGAGGAATGGAAGGATTCACATTTCCTTGCCAGGACAATGCTATCTTCCCATTCCTAGGCTGACTGGGTGAGGAGGGGAAAGAGGAAAGCAAGTTTGACCTGGTAACAGCTCATGTCCTGCACATGCCARGGTGGTGTGAGACACATTGTGAGACTCTCAATTCTGCTTCCTCCATCTGTATAAAAAGTGCTCAAAATAGAAAATGTATCCTTTATCCCTGTGCATTGACACGGTGTGCCGGTGTGCTGGATCTTGAGTTGCTCCTGTCCAACCTTWTGAAAGACTGCAATTTTCAGTAGAATAGCTGGCTTGCTGCAGCTCTTGTTCTTGCACTGGTTTCTTCTCAATTTTGTGCTAATAGAGAGAACCCTGTCTAGGACTAGCCTTCAGCCAAATGTGTGTTAAAAAAGAAACAGGGGAGAAAAAGAAAAATGAAAGAAAACAAACCAAACAAACCCCAGCACCTTACATGGTGTTGATTCTGATCTGCTGGGACTATCATGGACATCAGATAAAGGCTGTGTAATGAGTTGAGAAGTCTGTCTGTCTTCATCAGCTTAAACAGGGCTTTCAACAATTAGGTGGTATTTAACCTGTAAAAACTGTGGGTTTTCTGGTACCAAATAGATTTTTCTTACACAAAACCCAAATAGGTTTTATTTACCGCAGAGAGGGTGGATTGCTGTGATGTGGCTGTGAAAATCTTTTCAAATGATCTGTCCAAGAGAGCAGGAGATACCTTACAGATGTCCCCTTAAACTCTTCTGTGTTGCCTCTTCTGCTTGCCATRCTTTGTGCCTTTTCATTACTTTCACTTTGACTTTATGTTTAAGTAATGTTGTGTGGAAGTCTCTGAACAATACTGGCATGGCAGGAATTTCAACTCTCAGCCCTTCTGTAGCCAGAATGAGTCAGTTGTGAGTTCCTTTTCTTGGACACATTTTAGGCACGGTGTGTAGAGATCCCATAGAAAGGGTGCCTGAACAAGGAGCTGCAAATCCTACAAGYTACAAGTAGCAGCTTTTTCCTGTTCTCATGGCTCCATTAGTGCCAGACACTGTTCATGTTAATGAGGACAAAAGATGCACTGATGGGTGAGTGGCTTCTTTGGGATGCTCTTCTAGCTGGTGTCAGTGATTTACAAAGCAATAACTGCCCTGCTCATGCCTTTCGCTGCATCCCTCCAGTTTTCCCTCTTTTCTATCAAGTTAAAAATACAGCTCCTGTACTGTGAACTCCTCAAAGGACTCCACATGTACTCTTTGGTTCTGTTTCCTTACAGGTGTGAAGTGAAACAGATTTCTCATTCTTTTTCTAATTGTAGATGCTTAGAAATCAGCCTGCCCACATTGATAAACTGGGACTTTTCCTTATAGCATTTTCAGGTATTTTTATTACYGCATTTTTTGTCTTAAGGGTTCAGAGGGGCAGGGCAGGCAGGGCCTGATTCTTGTCTTTTGGCTTGGAAGGGGTGAGTCCCTTTCCTTCTCCATGTGAGCTCCTGAACAGAAGAGACAATGTCACCTTTYCCTTAATGGTTTGTGCCAGGCTGAGGTTTGTGCCACACTTGGCTCCTGTAGTAGTTGTCTCTTGAGCTCCTTGCACAGTGTCTCTCGGTCTGCTCTGTGCTTGCTCAGAAATGCTGAGAGGTGTGAGTTACAGGGACCTGCTGTTTGGGCTGTAAATGCAGCCCTGATCAGGGCTCTTGTGCTGCTGCTGATCATGGCAGTGTTTTGGAGGGCACAGCCCTGCACAAGGGCTTTCCTCTTGAGGCACTGAGGCAACCTTTCTCTGTACAAAAGAATGGTGTTCTTAGAAAACACCCAGAGAGATCAGCTATTTGTGTGCTGGGTGAGAAGTTCASTGAATGCAAAGCAAGCAGATACMAGTTCACTGTTACTTGGCAAWKAACAGTAGGACATCAGTGATTTMGCAGGTCTTGSYTGGGGCTGACAGAAGGACTKAGWGTTTTARCCTGATAGCCACGTGTRTCTCAGAAAGGGGGGTCTGAAGGTRTTGAGTTTTGCTGTTGAGGTGTWGAGTGAAAGGTGACAGAGGAGCTCCAGTGATTCACAGGGAAACACAATGGARCAAGGTTTGACAGGAAGGCTGATTTTCCAAGCTTATTCTTGGAATTGATRAAGTGATCCTAGAAGTGTTGTAGGGACAGACTAATGCCTAGCTGTGTAGAGCACAAGTGACAGGAGGGCTGAAGCATTCGTTTGATGTGTAATACTTGCATGTTGCATGTAAAATCCTGTCTTTTTTCCCTTGGATGTACTCTGTCTGGAACTGCCAATTGTCCTGAGCTCTTAAAGAAAAGTAAGGGAGATCTCTAACATAAACTGCTTCTCCCCAACAGTCTGGACCTACAGCTGTTCTCCTGGTGTTTAATCTTACCTGCAGACTACTTGTGTATTTTGTGCTTCTGAGGATGATTCTGTTTTTCTAAGATAAGAACCCTGTGCACCAGCAGCTGCTTAACTGTTGTACAGAAAATGGAATTTTAAAAATAATGGGAATGGTTTCAGTAACCAGCAGTGAGCATAGAAACATTTTTATTGTTCTATTTCTCATAAAGCAAATAGGTATAGGGAATAGGTTTKCTAGTACCTGAATATGAAGGGTGTACTTTGAGCATCATGGTCTTGACATCAGGAAAGTTGAAGCGTATCCTAAGCGGTAGTCTGTAGAAACTCATTTCAGGAAATATTTACTACACTTCTGAGGGCTTTTATTCTCCTCTTTAGTAATTTTCATGTAGGTGTTCTGCAGTGGGGGAAAATAATTCCTCAGGGACTTGGACAGAACATGTAATTTGCCCATCTCTTTGTGTTCATCTGGGACTGCCTCCTAATCCATGAAGTTTGAGCTTGGCATGAGGAAGCTTTGTGGCCTCTGATTTAAGTCAGGCGAGGGATCTGTGAATAACGGAACATTGGGGTCTCAATGCCTGGTCAAACATGGAAAACTCACCTTTGCTGTGTTTTGGGGAGATTCTCTGATTGAGAGATGTTTGCTTTGCACCTTTTAACAGTGATAACTGAGCACTGCAGTCCTGGATTGGTACAGAGGAATTTAGACAGGTGAAAAAACACTCCCAGACACATTGACATCAATGTCTGTCTTTTAGAGTTTGTTTTGTGCATGCCACTTACCCWTGTCTTGTGTTGTGGGAGTTTTTGTTTTGGTGAGTTTGGGGGTTTGGGGTTTTTTTTTTACTGGGCCATTGTTAAATAACGTGTGTTCTCCTGTTTTAGCCAAGAGTGGAAAGTAAACCTGAAGCTCAGTCTCAACCTCCTCGTGTTCGTGAGCAGCGTCCCAGGGAAAGACCGGGYTTTCCACCCCGAGGACCTCGGCCAGGTAATGTGGATCAGCTTTGTGTGTCTGCTGGGACTGGTTATTGAGAGGTGTCTGCTGGCCAGGCCCTGTCTGTACCTGTGTTGTATCTGGCTGATCTTTAACTCCCTGTGCCTGCTGCCTCCAGCTGGGAATGAAGGAATATGATTTGGAGTCCAAGGCGGCTGGAGTGAGTGTGCTGGTGCAGCCCCTAGGTGTGTTCATCCMAATTTACACACATCTGCTAACTKCAGTGCTTCTACCCTGCTCTTTCTRTTGACGGCAGGGAGAGGGGACATGGAGCAGAATGAGTCGGATAATCGTCGGATCATTCGCTATCCAGACAGCCACCAGCTTTTYGTTGGGAACTTGCCACACGATATTGATGAGAGTGAACTGAAGGAGTTCTTCATGAGTAAGTAGTGATTTCAGCTGCTGGGACTAAGATAGAAAACTGTGTTAAAAAGGCACATAACACTGACTTAGACTACACGGGTAAGCTTTTACGTAATGCCACACTACAGATACCTGGAACGAGCAGAGGGGGATGGTACAGCTGGCACTGCAGGTTTCCATAAAGTGTTTCTTCCCTTGTGTTTTTCCAGGCTTCGGAAATGTGGTAGAACTTCGCATCAATACTAAGGGAGTGGGAGGAAAACTGCCTAATTTTGGTTTYGTGGTATTTGACGATTCTGAGCCGGTCCAGCGAATTTTAGTTGCAAAAGTAAGTATTGGCATTGAGTATTGAGTGTCCCCATCCAGAGATGGACCAAAAGCCCTAAACCACCAGTAAAGTGGGCCATCCTAGCTTGCATTGCTGTTGGMTCAGTCATTGAAAAACAGCTGACAGACAAACAGAGCTTTGGCATACYCATTGTCAGGAAGGCTGTGTAACTTCAAAAGGTGTGCCAGAGTTCTTCAGGCCGCATCATGGAATTCAGGTTTTTTACTCCTACAAATACACTCCACACAGAGCTCAGCACTTACTGTTAGAGATCCTTCAGCTGAAAGCATGGCTGGTAACCTTTCAAAGAGCATCACATGGATCTCTGAGGCTCTGAGAAGGGAACAGAGCTATTTGCAGTTTTGCTTTGCGGAACTCGAGGGGATAAAACAGCAGTTTTCATTTCTGTGATGTGGGTGTGAGACTTAGTAGAGCATTTCCAGTTCTTCAGGAACTTCAACCCTGAAGTGCAAAGGCTAAAGTTGGCAGTGAAGAGGTTGAACACAACGCTGCTTTTGCTTGAGACAAATGCTTTAATTGCTTGCATGCCCAAGTGAATGTAAAAATGGTGTTCKGTAGGGCTCAGGTGGTGCTGCAAGGAACCCTTAACAGGTCAGGTTTCTCTTGGGCGTGTATGTGAAGGAAGGCTGGGGCCGGCAGCCAGTGCAGAGTTTTGGTGTGCCTTGGATAAAATGGATTTGGTGCCGTGCTGACTAACGTGTGCCTTGACTGCTTTTCCCCACAAGCCCATAATGTTCCGGGGTGAGGTGCGCCTGAACGTGGAGGAGAAAAAAACCAGAGCCGCTCGTGAGCGAGAGACGCGCGGCGGCGGCGACGAGCGCAGGGATATTCGGCGCAACGAGAGAGGCCCGGGCGGGCCCCGYGGAATAGTGGGTGGTGGCATGATGCGGGACCGGGACGGAAGAGGACCCCCTCCTCGGGGTGGCATGGCACAGAAACTGGGCTCTGGACGAGGAACCGGGCAGATGGAAGGCCGTTTCACTGGACAACGTCGCTGAAATCTCCACTGTGGCCAGACAGTCTTGGCAGTGGTACATTATCCATCGTGTTTGCATTCTTGTTTTTTTTTTTTTTTTTTTGGCTTTTGAATATTTTAAAACCCCCTTTTTTTTTTTTTTTTTTTTTTTTTGGCTTTGGAATGTGACACAGCCCTTCTGATCATTTCTTTGATGTGAAACATCCTTTGGTTTCCAGTTTAAATTGAGGTGGACGTTGTTTCCCCAGTTTCACAACAGGAGTCACGCTCTTAATTTATAAATGTAGACTTGGAGAATTAAGGACTAAAAAAAAAGAATCAAGAAAAACAAACAAATGAAAAAATACCATTAAGAAAAGACCATTTAACTATCTGCAACAGAAATGAACTAAAGGACATGCCCAGTAGAATTGAGATCCTTTCAATCAAAAACCCTCTGCTGCACATTTTGTGTAAGTGTTACCGTTTCTGCCTACTACTGTTGGAAACACAAATAGTGCAATTTGTGCAATTGGAGAAGCTTGCCTTTTTTTTTCCTTCTTAGAACACTCGGCTCCAAACAAACTCGTGTTTACGCACTCATCAAAATGCACTAATGGGTCCTCTGAACTCATTTATACTGACAGCTGCAGGAGGCATCGGAGGGAAARCCTTCATCCTCTTACTCAGACAGAATAGCTTGGGGAACGATGCGGGCATCTGCTCTGCTTGCTGTGACCAACCTCTGTACACACACAAACCTTAATAAGACTACACCTTTGTTCCAGAAGGAATCCAGTTAGCTGTAAACTAACCCAGAGTTTCCAAGTCGTAGCCCCGAGTACGCAACAAGTTTGATAGCTCACGTCAGATTTTTCTATCTGCCCCTCTTCAGTGCAGGGATGGCTGCTCAACACACTCCTCCTTCCCCTTCCCCCTTCGAGAAGCGTTGGACAGTGAAACTTGTCTTGACTGTATTTSAGTTCTCTGGTAATGTAATAAGCATGATGGTGCCTTCTATGAATACATCATTCCAGTCTTGCTGGTGATTTTGTACAGTATAGTGTATGAAGTACTGTGCTGCGAAGCCAAGCGGCTGCAAATCATTTAAAGAAAATAATTGGAAAATTGTATTAAAAAAATTGCAGTATCTTTCAATGAGTAAAGGTTGCTAAAACGATCATCCACCTTGCTCTTCAATTAACAAGTTCGCCTGGTTTTTTTGCAGTGGGGGGAAAGGGAGGAAGAAGGCATCCAAGTAGTCTCCAGGCTGTCTCTTCTCTTTARTCAGTGTCAAAGTTAAAGAAAGTGGAGTTCCAATCTCTCTTGGACATGAATTTCAGAAGTCAGTCCAGAATGGTGGACGCTTCTGGCCAGCTTGTAATGGGGAGACCTAAGCATTCTTTGTGAAGGTGAGCTTATCAAATGGGGATACTGCAATTTTCAGAGAACTAAACAGCAGCTCTTAAGTTCTTGCATTTTCCAGTTGCACTTTTTTAAAAACTTGTACTCATTTTGCACATAACTCTCAGCTGAAGTTGACAATGGCTCTGGAGCGAGGGATGGAAAGGAGACTCCTCTGTGCAGTTTGCTGGTGGGTTCTCCATGGAGAGCTGTGTTTGTGATGGTGTCCCGGAGCACATTCCCAACTGCAGCTGCAGCAGGCAGTGCAGGGGCCCGGGGCCAGGGCTCGCCGTGAGCTGGCGGGAGCACAGGGGTGTTGGTGCGTGCGTCTGGGCGACAGTGGCACCGCTTCCAGCTGCTTCTGAACGTGCAAGACCTCAGAGTCAAGAGTAAAGGCAATTTCAGGCAAAAGCAGGGAGGGCATCCTGGCAATCTGTCCCTGGATTATGCAATCGTTTGCTGGTTTTGTGTAAGCTGGAAGATTTTGCACAGCTTTTCTGATAYGCTAGGCAAGGTGAAGTGGCATCTACCTGTTCTCTCCCAGACTTGAGGTCTTCTGTGTTCCATGGTAAGTCTTGCACTATTTTCATACACTTTTTTTTCTGGTACGCATTTCTACCAGTTGACATTTTCACATTTCAGTTTTTTTGTTGAAGGTCTTGCGATTTCAGCTGTTACCTGGAAATCTGTAGTACTTGAACAGCTTGCCACACAACTCCACTCCTTAGGTTTGAAGCCCTCGGACTAATTGCTGCCATCAGTGAGCAGTTTGCCACCAGTGTGGTTTRTGTAGCCTGGAGGTTTTTTTTTCATTCTGTAGTGCTGTGGTGTTTTGCTGCCACCTAATCTGTTTGTATGGCAAACGGCACTGGAAATAATTGGCGACAAAAACGGAGTAGTAAAAAGAACTCCTGAGCCATTCTGCTTTTTGGCTTGCTTCTTGTTTAAGTGACACGAACCCTTGGAACATCATCCAGAGAAGTTTACATGGTGATAGCTCACCTKCTGTACTGTGGACTCTTATGTGTTCTTGACCCTCTCAATAGTAAATGTACCTCTTAGAGCAAAGGAAGGGATTCACTGACCATTACTGTTAGTCGCTGATTTGTGARTGGTGGGAGTATTTTGTCATTACGGTTCTATTTCAACAAACTTGGCTGACCATCTTGGCTTTAGTAGGTATTCAAGACAGTGGATTACCATCTTTATTGCTGTAATGTGTCAAGCATTATATGCTAGTAGATTCTAGTTTAATTGTCGCAGGTGGAAAGTATTTTTACTTTWAAGTTTCCATTCTGAATGTGTTTTGACTAAACATACCAATAAACTACTGATGTCTGCAGCATTTATCCACGTCCCTAATTCTCTTGCATGCAGGTGGCTCTAGAGCCCTGGCACCCCTGGCTTACAGAAGAGCTTGTAAGAACATCACTGCTGCTGACCTGGCTGGTGACAGTGGCAAGCTGCAGTAGCACAGCATCATTGGGGTACAGCTTCCATGGATATTGCACTGGTGCTGGGAGGAATGTGAGCTGAGCTGTCTTAAAAAAAACAGGCCGGAGTTGCTTGCTCTCCACTTTAACGTCACTATTGATGGTGCAGAAGTAATTGTCCCAGTTTTGTTACTTGTGTTTGTTGGCAGTTACCCAAAAAGGTCTGCACTGCTCATAGATGAGGTGTGGTGGAGTCATGAAATCTYTGAAGTTCCTGGTAGCTGCTGTCGGCCCTGTCTTGTTGAGGGCATGTCTTGGCTGTAATAGTTCCTGATAAAAGGCACTTAAGAAGTGGCTGAAAAGTAATGCAGTTGTGTATGTTGAAATACTGGAATGAAAAACAGGATCCTGTAGAGGTCCCATAGCCAGAGCTGCCAAAAACTCCTCAGAGGAATACCCTCGACAGCTACAAGATGTGCCAGCACCAAAGATCTCCAGAGAAACACGAACCCCTCTGCCACTGGTGGGTGCCTGCAACATTCAGACCTTGGTGCCTTGGATTGCGAGGTAAATTGTGCAGATTCATTTACATGGGGCTGAGGGGATGGGCAGGAGATAATGGCAGCTGCAAGCACACAGGGTCAGCCAGGACCTGCTTTTAGTTTTGCTTTGAAGACTTGGGTGTTTCACACAAAAAGTGTTCAACAACACTTTTTATCAGCACCTTTTATTCAGACTTGTGCTGGAGTTAGAAAAGGAAGTTCTGGGACAGCTGAGGGATGTGACAAAGCAGTGCCCTGCTCTGTGCTGCAGAGGCCTCACCTCTTCCCTTGGTTGTGCCCTTGCTCTGGTGCCTTTACAAAGTCCAGCAGTTTTACACTACAGCGATTGCTGGGGTTTTGCATTTCATTTGGAGAAACAGAGCTTGGAACCATGATTCATGGGACATGGTGGAAGAAGATAGCAGGCTGCCTGATAATCCTTTGGAGGGCCATTGATACTTTGGTTAAAGCTTGGCTGCTTTCAAGGGGGAGCAAAGTGCCCCTTTGGCTTGCGCTGTGCCTGGTGTTCCCGGGGCCTGAGCTGAAAGGAGACATGGTGGGAATGGTGCTGCAGCACTTGCTGTTCCCTTGGAAGGGCGGGAGCAGTGCTAAGTGTGGTGTGTGTGTGGAGGAATTAAAGCTCAGAGCAGCTTTTGCAGATCTGACACCATGTTCCTCTTGGCTGCCTTGTTGCAGTGCAGGCTTCACTGCATGCCTGTCCCTGTGTGCCCTGAGAGGTGACACTCAGGAGTTCAAACAAGAAGTGGTACAGCGGGGCACCAAGGACTGGGGGTTCCCTGCCCACAGAAGCCCTTTGGGCCCCGCAGCCCTCACAGCCACCAATTCCCAAAATGCAGCTCCACAAGTGCTGCTCTGGCAACATGTGGTTACCACATTTGTCCTAATGGACCCTGGACACAAATGGGGTTGATGTGTCACCTCTTGGCCACTCTGCGGGTAAGGAATGGGTGTGCTCTGCTCATGAGGGACCGTGTGTCTGGGATACAGTGGGACATCGTTTGCATCACCAGGACCAAATCCCCTCTCTGCCTCAGGACCCCTCCGCAGCAGAAAGAAGAAAGAAGAGCCTGTCAGTGCAGCTGCAGAGCGGCAGCTCCTGGAGCCTCTGCTGGAGCATCACAGCGGTGGGGACAGCACTGTGCTGGGTCCCTCACAGCAGCTGCAGCAAGAGCTGCCCATGTTTCCATGACAAGGAAGGAGCCCTTGGATTTTCCCTGSCATGTCACCCTCTGCTGATCTGCTGCAATCTGCGCACAGGGGTGGTCTGTGCAAAGTAGGCTCAGTCCCCC
>NW_026623765.1:106862-158144 GCF_030028575.1 Malurus melanocephalus | reverse complement strand
TGTGGAGAAACTGCAGACGAGGCTGCCCGGCACTGCCCCGAGCTGCCCCATCCCCCGATCGGGTTCTCCCRGAGAACGGGCCAATTGCAGGCACCTGGTCCCTCCTGTGAATTTTGGGTAAGTCTGGGCAATGGGTTCCTGACCGTCCCTGTGCCTGGTTGTGCAGAGCCCTGGCCGTGCAGCCCCGCTCGGCACTGCCCGGTTCCTGCTCCCGGGCTCGGCGGAGRGAGGCAGAGCCACCAAACCGCAGGTGAGGCTTCATCCATGTCTGTTTTCTCCCTTATTTTCAGACACTCTGAGGTGCTTTGTGTAGCCTGTTGATGTGATGGGAAGTGACTGTTTTTCCTGGAGTCCTTGTGCTGGGGAGTGTTTCCCCGTGTGTGTGAGCARCCAGCACAGGAGATGGGATCATCTCTGGCAGTACCAGTGGGAGCACACCTGGGCTCTGCACGCCTCAGCAAATGCCACTGTCCTGTGACTGCTGTGAGTCACTTGGCTGGGAGCAAAACCCTTTTCTTCACTGCTGTTCTGGCAGTGCTCCCCTCGATCCAGGTTGTTGCTGTGCTTGTGAGGATCTATTGGATACGTGTTCTGTGCCAGTGGCACGTGGGTAGAAACTGTCCCAGGTGCTTGGCATGGTCCCRGTGTTGGGAATGAATTGCCAGGTGGCCCAGGAGGACTCGTCTGTGTGGCATGTCAAGGTTCCCTTTAAAGTGCACTTTGGTCACCCCTGTGACATGAGGATAGAGTTGTACTCTGTGAGTTTTAGTGCTCAGATTTCCACCTTCCCCTGCTCCTTTAGTCATTTTAATTCCAGACCTATGGTAAAAGCAAAATACACTTATCCCATGGAGTAGAAAAGAAGCATTCCAGTAGCTCTAGGACCTATGGGTTACCTCAGAGGTCTCCTCTTCTGTAATAAATGTTTTCATAGTGCAAAAAGTAGAGAAAATTAATACCTGTTTTAGATTTGGAGGACTGACACTTGGGTTTGGGRGCTGAAGCCCCAGTCTGGTTCAGAGAGTGGTGTTGGGGCCAGCAGGAGGAGAACTTGAGGAGAACTCGGTGTGTGCTTTTGTGCTGTAGGATTCTTCCTTTCACACCATAATGAAATGGTTTCATTGAGTACAGTCTTGTCCTACCTTAGGTGAGGATCATTTCCAGGGGAGGCTCTCACTTTCTGTGCTCAGTGCAATGTCTTTCTGCAAAGTCTGGAAGGACGCAGTTATTACTCTCTAAAGAGGGAGGAAGGAATTAATAATTGATCCTGGGGGATTCTGGGTGTTGAGAGGGGAATGTGCAGCCCAATTTTGAATTAAAGTTTTAAAGGACAGATGTTTGTAGAGGCTGCTGCATATGTTTTTTTCCAACACAGCATGCCTTTTTTTGGGGAAGCAAAGCCTATCTACCAGATAATTTAAGGGCATAAAATGAACCTACAACTGGGGTGGAAGAAGAAACAAATTCCTCAAGTTTAAACCCTCTCTGACTCACCCTTCCCATAACCTCATAAGCAGGACACTCCTGCTTTTATCTTTGTTCCAAATCCCACTGCAGGCCAATTGCAACTGAGCTGCACAGATAGCACAAAGGGTGACATTTACAACCTGTCCCTGGCTTATCTGGCAGCCGAGGCACGATGTGCTCTGCTCTGGCCAGGTGAAGCCCTGGGGCTGGATGTCCCAACACAACACGTTATCTCAGCACAGGCAAAGCTGGGTTGTGGTGACCCGATGGCTCAGTGCTTGAGGCAGGGCAGGGGACCAGCTCTGTCTGACCACAGGGAGCAGAAATGTCAATGAGCTCCAGGGAACCGGGGGGAAGCTTCCCTACCTCTGTAGGCGATGCTGAAATGGTTAAAGAACTCTTTGTACCAGTGCACTCYTGAGTACAGCTGCAGGTTGTCCTTGGTCCTTCTCAAATCAGACTCTGCAACAGAAAAAGAGAATTTGGTTATTAGAAACTAATCCAGGTGGACAAAGAAATATCAGCTGTGCAAAGCCCCATCCCAAAAGAGAGCCCTGGGAATAGGAGGAATATTGCTTAGCACAGGACCAAGGGCTCTTGGGAAGTAGTTTTCAAAACTGTCAACACCAAGGTTTAAAGTGCTGCTTTAAGAACTGCAGCTTGGCTTTACAGGTTTGTCTTTATGCTGACTGAAAGACCCTGTCTTTTCAAATTAAACAGATGAGTGCCTSTGGATTGTAGCAATGGGAGTGAGATCCAGCAAAATTGTCTTCACATATTTTTGGTATATTGATATTTGGCTCAATTCTATTTTCTTGACAATTTTTTCAGCATCAATAGATGATAAGTGCAGCCTGGAAATAATTTCTCTATTAATTCTGTCTCTCTCTGGAGCCAGTGAAATTACAGATAAAATAACTATAAACATATTTTCAGTTACTAAAGCTTAATGGAATCCTTAACCTTTATATTTGGATTTGTTCAGTTGTGTCAGGAAAGGAACAGGCACATGTAAGAATCAAGATGTGGAATGGTCTGGGGATCAGCTGGAAATCTAATGAGAAACCCTACAGACAGATTTGTGGGGCTGATGCTCAATTCTTGTGCTTTGGAATCTTCCCTGAACCCTTTCTTCCAACAGGCTTAACTTGTAATAATAAGCTACAGCCTGACTGTCCTAGAGCAGATTGGTTTCAGCTGCAGGGAATAACTGCCAAATTKATGGATGAATTAGATACCAGAATGCTCTATAAGAAGTTGGTGTTCCTTCAGACTAAGGGGGAAAGCTTAACTGTAACTGGCAAGTATTCTMCCTCAAATTGACAAAACTTGGAATCTTGATGTTTGAGTGCTTKGGGGTCACATTGACCCTCTAAACCAATATGTAGCTGAGACTTACTGAATGGCTCTGACTACTGAGTGGCTGAATGTTAAAACCTTTCMATTGGAACAAGATTGGTGAGTCTTKCTGTTCAATTTTCAACCCARTATCTCTGAATATTTCATCCTATGTCCTGGAGAATATTCCCAATTCAGGAACTGCAGGCACAGAAGTTCTCAAGGCCAAGAAACTGCGCTTTGTGAAATACCTTTTTACACAAGGGCCCTTCTAGCAGTGCAAGGGGCTCTAATAAAGTGTTGAACACTTGGATGTTTTGTGTTCGTGAAATGAAATGAAATATGGCCTAGAAAATCACACTGCTTTGGTGGCACAGGACCAGGAAATGTCTCTCTTGGGAGTTTCCTGCAGTGAAGGGCATGATTTCGGTGATGAGYTTTTCAGGAGAAAATAGAAAACTTMTTTGGAAAACTAGTTAAGAYACAAAAAGTGTCTTAAAGCARGACTGTTTGCAACTCTTTGCARATRAAKATACTTGATTTGTGGCTGGTGTAAAAATAATCTTTTTTTTGTAAGAGCTCCTTGCTAATCATCTTATTTAGATCAAAAAGTACCTTTGAAACTTCTTAATATGTAATTACAGTGGGTCAAGTAAAGCCTAAAATCAATGTGCAATTGAATCAAGACATTAAAGTCTAGCTAAATATCTTATCACCTTTCATATTCTTTCMTACAAACTTTCGAAGAGCACTAAACAGAAAAAAAMWYYKRAAWWWWRRMYYCCYKSCYTGTATATTCTASTTAGAGTGTCCATTTGGTGTGGGGAGCACTACAGAGCTTTGCCTTATGGTAGTCACCAGCAGACAAAGACAGATGCAATTTTATAAAGCATTTATTTTTTTTTTCTTTTAAGTAACGGAATTGAAAAGCACATAGTTTGACAAAACACGGAAGATTCATGAAATATTCAGTMCCAAAGGAAAAAGGGTAAGGGGTGGGAGAAGTTACGCAGAAAGGTTTTTTTCTTCACATTTTTCCCACTGGCAACCTAGATTGGAGAGACAAAAGGGAATATTTTGTAAAATGGCATCATACTGGTAGTACTTCAGTTTTGGCAGATGGTCAAACATTARGGAAAGCAGAGGTGGTGCTTAAAGGGAAGCTGGATGCTTTTGGGGGATAAAGAAATAAAGTGGATGGAAGGGTGGGCAGAAGGGGCAGACAGACTGACAGGCAAAGGTACATGTGCATTATTGCTGTTACCTGCATTCAGTTAAACACCAATTCCTAATGTGGCTCTGCTCTGGACRATTAGGGCAGCACCCTAGGAAAAGGAACACAGTTGTGAGAGAGAAACCAAGGAGCAAAGTGGGTTGTGCTTGAGGAGGAGCTTTTAGAAACTTGATATTGTGCCTGAATTTTGGTTCAAAGGATAATTGTAGTGGTACTTCCTGACCCTGGAACTCATGTGTCCCTGGGTGCTGGATATCTTTCAATAGATACCAAAGTAGAAAAGAAACTTTTGGGATGAATTAGAGACAAAATAGTTCTTTCCTAAGACTTCCCAATGTATTTACCAATGCAATATTTTGGATATAAATAAAAAAGAATTCAATTAATAAGCAGTTTGAGATATTAGTAGTAGTTCTGTGTTCTGCATTATAATGAGGTTACTACTGGAAACTCTCGTTTTTACTTCCTGGCAATGCAATAAGGCTGCAGATAAACCTTTTCTGTGACGTGATCAGCTGAACTCTCAATWTATCTGTATTTGCTAGGCAGTTCTGAGAATTGATGCACAATTTTTACTGGTAATCCCAGAGTTTTGTAAGGATCTGTAGCACAAAAGGAATTTTATGTGTGCTAGAGCTAAAGTTAAAGTTCTGCACATGGATATTTTTCAACTGTGGCTTGTAGATATTTGGCTCTTCTGACAAGGCTTTAAAGAACTTAATCTAATCTAGGATTTAGATGTGCTTTGTGCATGTGGTTTGACTAAATTACCTSCAGACAACCTTTCCACATGAAGTTGTTCAGTGACTCTAATCTGTGCAGCCAAAATATTTGTTAAGCTCTGCACAGTTGTTTTAAGGGCACATGGATAAGTGACCATAGCAGTTTGCACAACCGATTTCTAGGGCACAGTTTCCAGGTTCCCGTATATGTGGTTTGTGGTTGGTTTTCTTGGTGTTTCTGGGTTTTGGTTTGTTAGTTTTTAAAAAAAGGAGATAGAAAGTACCTCTTCCCCAAGGCACGAGTCCACATCTGCCTGCTTGCAGCACTTGTCCATCATGGCAGTGAACCCCTCAGCAATTGTCTTTATTTGTTCTTCTGTCATCTGAGGCTTACGCTTGATGAGGTTGATGAGCAATCTGAAAAGAAAGCRGCAAGACACAATTAACGTGTCTGTTGTAGTCAGATTCCCCARTTTACAGTTTACCATTCCCCCAGGCACAGATCATTGATGAGGGATTTGTTTGTCATGCCTAGGTGAGCCTGGGCCTGTTGGTGACTCCCAATTCCCAGTGTAACACAACCATCTGTTTTGTGCTAACACAGTTACATGTGGGGAAAAGCTTCGGGAAATTATCTGTATATTGTCTTAATGAAGTACATCTCAAGGCTTGCAGGGGCAGTGGACCTGCATGAAACTGCTCAGTTCAGAGAGGGATTTTAAGTGAAGAAAAAGCCCTATTTTGCCTCTGCCAACCTATATGATGTGACAGGCTGACCAGGTCAGTGCAAACATATAGTTCCATCTGGTTTTCTCTATCACTAGGGAAGCCCCAGTCAGATGACAAAATGGTTTTTGTGGCTTCCTTCTGCACCCTCTGCCCCCCACCAAAGTGCTACATTTCCAAAGCTTTCCCACGAGGTATTTCTTGGAGCTTACTTCAGYTGCCCGACTTCACGCTCAGCAGGAGGAGCACTGCACATTTTCTCATCAAAATTGAACATCATGGGGTCAAAAGCTGGAGGCACATATTTGGTATCTACRCCCATGGCAGTGAAACATGGTCTCCTGTAAGAGTAGAGTTCGTTGCAGCACTGTGAAACCTGGTCATTTATAGGGGTGCTCTCCTGTCTCTTGCACATATCTTCAATGATGATGCTCAGCTGAAAAGAAAAGGGTAGAGGTGAGTTACATCTTCCCAAAACTCAGRAACTAGGTGATGTTTGTGTCACAGTAGCATAGCTGGAAGTGGAAGCTATTGGATCTAAATCCTGCTGGGAAATTACATGTATTTATTTTAAAATTTAAAATAAATTGATATTCCTAGAGTAAGGTGTTTCTTCATCTGCAAACAGTCTGGGCTTTGGGCTACAATCAGTAGGTGTGAGGGTTTTAAGAAACTGTTTAGCTTTTCTAAATGCACCTGCCACAGTCTCAAATCATGGAGCTCTGAGCAACCTGGTCCAGTGGAAGGTGTCCCTGCCCATGGCAGGCTGTTGGAACTGGATGATCTTTAAGGTTCCTTTCAAGCCAGGCCATTCTAYGGTTCTGTGATTCATGACTCTATGAACTTACTTTTCCTTTCTGAGGGAAAACAAAGTTTAACTACAATTTTCACAAGCTRCCTTYRGATAGCTATTGAGGCTTTCACATCCATTAAAAAATGAACAGACTTAGAGTTCTGTTAGGTAGATGCTTAGTGTGCTGTTGATGAAAAATCACCATGTTTGCTATCTCACCAGAATTGAGTATTTTTGAGAACAGGAAATATCTCAAGAGAAGAAGGAAGAGGAATAAATCTAGGYACTCACGTAGTGCTCAGAACAAGACATGCGTTTCTCCTCTGGAAGATTGCAGCACTTCTTGCCGACAGCTGTCATTTTCTTCCCAATTTCAAGCAAGGTGTCAGTTGATACCTGAGGCATTTTCTTAGTGTAGCGGACCAGAAGTCTGACAAAGATCAAAATGACTGTTAGTAGAGCATTCTTCAAATGTGAGCACATCTAGCCCACTGAAGGGAAAACACAAGTGAAGGCCAATCCATCTGCTCAAAGCAGCCAGTGTAATGTATTACAGCTCAGAATATTTATCAGGAAGTGCTCACCCTTTAAGGAAATCTTCCTCGCCATGGGTATTGAACACCTCACAGTTTGTCTTCACAACATCCTCAGTTTCCTTGATCTGCTTGTTCAGTTCTTCTTGCTGCAAACAAGTACAAATTTATTAGTAATACTAGAGCAGAACTTGTTGATAACAATCATACAGATGTAACTTTTGACCTCTTCTAAACCTCATTAACTATAAAATACTCATTTTGCAAGGTTGATCACTTCTGTATAGCCAAGATGAGGCAGGCAGGACTTGGTTCCCTTGTGGGTCTTAAATTCTAACAGAAATTCCCTTGAAAAAGGCAGCCATATTTTTAAAATTTAACTTAAATTCATTATTTGTAGGATTTCTTCTCTAAACAGTGGGGGTTTTTTGTTTGTTTGTTTAAATCAAGTAAATATTTCAAGCTATTATCAGCCATGAGGGAAACATCTCTTGGCCAAAGCTTTCAGGGACTCAATTTATGCTGTGTCTTGTGTGTGACTGAGTTGCAGATCAGACCTAAGTTTAGCTGTCTCTGTGCACTGGCCATGCACATTCCCATCACAATCCATGAGCAGCTGTACTCAGTATAGGCAGTGGAGCCCAGAGAATAATTTAGTAATTGTCAGCCTCAGGACAAGGGCAATCACTTTTGAGATACAGAGGCATCAGACAGTTGAATAATACCAGTCTGAAATATTGTAAGGTGGCCAATGAAAATATCTAAGATAACCCTGTATCCTTGCCATGGGCCATGCTTCATGTTCCACSAGGACATTAACTTCCCCTGGGATTAGTCTCTCCAAAAACTGTCTGCTCTTCTGTAGAAGCTTCTCAACCCAATTCTTTTGTGACAGCTACCAACCAAGCATTCTATTGATCTGCAATGAAAACTTTGCACCTACAGCATTTCCGTAGCAATCRGCAGGGTTGTCTGTTTTGCAGCACTTATCCAGGAGTGTTTCGTATCCCTTGGTAATCCTCATAATCAGCTGTGTGGAGTACTCGGGGTGTCTTCGTGAATATTCATAAACAAACCTGAAAGGCACACGAGCAGACAGAGCTGCTGAATAACGGGCTGCTTGCTTTCATCAGGCACTGTGCAGTAATAACAAGGACRTTTGCTCAGGTGGACTATGAGCTTGGAATGCTGTTGGCACTACTTACTCTGACAGGAATGCGTCGTGGTTTGGCTCATAGCTTTTGCACACTTCCTTATCTTGAATGTATTTTTCAACTAGTGAAGGAAGATTGTCAGGTTTGTCATCAAAATCTGCCTCCATGATGCACTTGGTCCGTTCCACAGCAGGCTTCTCRCAGCAGGGCTTGAGTTTACTTGAGAAGACATCTTGTTTAGAGCACAGGGAGTTCACAACCTCTGACTGTAAAATTAAAACATAGTATCAGACCAGCTATGAAATAATAATTTAAGGACAGATTAATTAATCTGCTCTCTCTGCTTCAGACTCTTCCCTTTTCACTCAGGTTGCCTATTTACTTAGCACTTTCCTAAATGCTGTCTTCATCCAAAGAGAAATGACCGAGGAATGAGCATGTCCCATGTGTGCTGAACACAATGTGTGGGGTGAATGCTTCCTGCCCTCCCTGATCCTAAAAACTGAGAATCCAAACTCAGGATTGGAACACCAGGGAACATCAGTGAGTGCGCTGTCACAAGCATATCTGATGGATCTTGTCAGTCCTGACGAGAGGCCCAGCTCTGACAGAGGACAAAACATGATAAAACCCAGAGGACTGGAACCAGCAGCTTCAACAAGTGTGCCTGAGTTTCAGTAAACCAGGCAATATTGAAATCATGTGATTATTGCAGAGGTTTATTAATCTGTTTTCTGGAATTCATTGGCACTACAGGAGAGCTGCRTTAATGGCAATACACTCAACACGACACGGGAAAAAATTGCAGACTTTTTGCCTCTCCTTTCTTTTGCTTTATGATAGAGTTGACGTGAATAAATACCATCAAACCACCTCCCTGATGAATGTTCTGATTTCAGCCAAACACACTTGCTAGACTGTAAGCAACAGTTGCTTTGTCCTCATGATCAGACAGAGCTAGATCCAGAGCTGGCCACAACCTACTTCCCTTAACATTCAGCTGAGCTGATCCTGAGTTTTGCAGTGCTTGAGGAACCTTCCAGCAGAGCTGAGTAGATTTAAGTTCCCTGGACTGTGAATGAGTAGCTGCACAAATTATTACCTTTCTAAGCATTTTTCAAATAAGTAAGCATTGTTTTAAAATAGTTTGCTTACCCAGTCATCCACGCATTCTACCATGTCCCCTTCACAGCACTCCTTGTAGACATCAGTCACGTCATGGACCATCTTGACAAGTTCTGCAAATGGAGCCCCGGGGTATTTCTGGCTCATACGAACAAGTTTACTGGATGGAAAATTAGAAAAAGACACTTGTTTTAAAGCACTGTAGGGAACAGAAATGTTGCAAGTCTACCATTATATGGTAGATCAGGATTGAATCAAGAAAACACACATTCTTCTCATCTAGTTTTTAGTGGCTAAAAAAAAGAGAGCATCAACATCTGCACCAGTAAAGCCAKAAAGGAGCAAGTTTGTGGTTCTTCTGCCTGAAACTGTAAGAATCACACCCCAGAATTCCCCATCACTCTTGAGTGACTGGAAAGCACTCCAGATTACTTGGCACAGATAGATATAATCCTGGTTATACCTTTAAATCAAAGCTGACTATGTAAAATAATCTTAGTCAATGTTAGTGGATCTGACTGGCCACAGAACTTCTCTCTGCCCAGACAGGTGATTTACTTCTTAAGTGTTAAAGTTTTTTGGTTTTTTTTTAATCTTACAAACAAAGGTTTTAACAACTGTGATTCTGCCAAATCTGACTTTTTGGTTGGCTTAAGGTTCAAACTAGCACCTTACTTTCCTGATCATGTGTCCATCACTGAAAGCTGTAGGCATTGGAACAGGGTACAGCTTTGGCAAAAGTGTGGATTAAACACACTGTAATCTCTGGTTCTGAGTGGTACTCCAGCAGTTAACTCTGCATCTTCTGGACAGTTCCAGAGATGGTCTCATTGCTCTCTAGCTCTCACAGCTGAGCTTTTTCCTAGTGCTCACAGGTTGACAAGCCTACCTTTTATCCAGTAAAGGGTTGGAACCTACCTTGCTTGGAAAGTCCTTTCACCATACTTGTCGAGGATTCGACATCCRTGCTGCTGCTTCACACCTATCTTCTTGGCTCTTTCCTTGATGACAGCTGCCTGTGGTAACAGGACACACATTGTCAATTCAACTGATGACATCCAGTGGATATGATTAATCCTGACCTGTCTCTCCAAGTTCTTTATGCAAACATTTGCACGGACAGGAAAATTCTCTCACTCGGTTGTTTAGTGTTCATCCACAGAGACAAATTTGCTGTACCTGTGCATCCAAGCAAGCACCAATATCGCTCTCTGGGCAACAGCTTTTCAGTGCATTTTCATACTCAGCAGCCAGACCCAGGATCGCTGGGGCGTGCAGGAAGGGGTTTCTTCTTGCAACAGTATAGACGAAACTAGAAGGAAAAGGAAAACATAAGTTCCATGGTCTGGTGACAACAGCAAAACAGGGGTTTTAAACCTCTTGCAGCTTCTCTAACTTTTTTCTACTTTGGAAATCTACTTTAGAAATCCAGTTTAGTAATCTGCTTTCAAGACATTATGTTTACTGATGGGAAATGCTCTGCTAAATCTCACTCTTCCCAAGGCAGGATTCAGTAACTGTGAGTGAAGGATGAACTGATATTGTTGACCATCTGTTGATGCACATCTGCCTTTTTAAAATGTATCGTCAAATATTTGAAAATTCTGATTTTCAGTGAGAAAAATCCATCTATGGCCCTGTCACCAAGATTTTATTGCCAATTTTGATGGTTTTTACTGATAACTTTCTTCATTCTTGCCAATTACACTGAGAGTAGGGGRAAGCTGGAGCGAGTAAGTTATTAAATCAATATGGAAACAACATTTTSAGCAGGTTTGGGGAAGAAAAGTCACCCAAGATTTAAAAAATAGGATCCTTAACTCCTATTTTGAATACAAAACCTTCTCTAGCGTGAAATGAGAAAATGTGATCAGGATAAGAAAGTACAAGTGGGTCCTTACTTTCCCAGCAGTTGCACCCGGTCATCCTTGTACTCGTTGCAGATCACATCAGCAGCTGGTCTCTGGTATGGTGGAATGAAGTCTGGTTGGTGAACTTTGAAGGACAGGAAGCACTGATTTCTTTCGGGGTCAGCTTTACCACAGCAGTCAGCCATGGCACCATATGAGTCACGGAGCTTCTCAACTTGGCAGATTTCATCCAGGAAAACGGTGGGCTGCAAGGAAAATACCAAGGGTCAGAATTCGTATTTATAGACAGTGGAATGTATTGTCTATTCCTCTGTAAAACAAAACCCAGGCTGAATAGTTAATACATTTTCACTGAATAAGATTTAGACCATAAATCAAAGYAATCGACTGTTCTTCACAGAATTTTAGAAAGTTTTATTTTATGTAATCTGATATCAAAATGGTTTCAATGCTTTACTGGAAAAAAAATTATAATTTAAAATACTCTGTGAAAGACAATGATCTCCTTTTACTTMTAATCTGACTAATCTGCATTTTCAGATTAATCAAAGCAGTATTTGGTATTCTACTTGATGACCAGCTTGGGAAACCTTTAGGGAGAAACTATGTCTAGCTGAACCTGTTAAACATCCAGGGATTCTAAATATTTGCAAACTTCTTTTGTTGCCTGATTTTAGAGGAATTTTTTTAAACCTTCATAAGCTAAATACCTTAAATTACACATAGCTTTTCAAGTCCAGCCCAGCATGAAAATSCACACACTTGGGTCACTTGAATACCTAGAATTAGGCCTGTACTTTACAGCTGTGGTTTTGTGCTAAATGATGACGTTTATGTTGAGGCAATGCTAAACTGAATGTGCCAAAAGGTGGTATTTGGTCTCCAGTATATGGCTCCTTTGATCATTTAGGTATTTCTTAAAGGCAGAAAGTTCTGAAAGTTCAGGTATAAATCTTCAAGGAGAGTGGTCCTGGCAGCTGCTCAGAGTGAGGAGAAATACAATATTGAAGGATTCACTGCCTACCAGTGGTTTTCCACACTCAGGAGCATCCTCGTTGGCCACGCACTTATGTGCCAGATCAACAACATCCTTCACCAGCTTAGACAGTCCTTCGTAGGAACATTTCTGGAGGTACTGGGCAAATGTGATCATGGTACTGAAACAAAGCRCAGTTTGGAATATGAAAATGAGAAACATATCAGTCAGTATTTTCAAAGGTGYTTCTGAATTCAACTTGTTTGTTCAAATGACCTGCAGAAAGGTTAACCTTAGAATAGGTTAGAAAGGTTAACCAGAATACCAATATTATAATATACCTATATTCAGAGCATAGTGCCAGATCCCATGTCTTCTTCTCACCTCCTTTCTGAACATTTTTTTAACCTTCCCAATAACCTTTTAACCTTTCCAATAAAAGAAGTCCTGAGTAATAAATTAGAAACAAGCCAGAAAACACTGTGATTGGAGTTTTCTGCCACTTTTACCAGTGAACTCCTAAGTGCTAYAACCTAAACTGGATTTGGCCTCCAYTGTTACACATTATGATCTTCAGGCTGCCTTCTTTCAGTACTTAGTTTCTGTCAGGGCCCTCTGTCTTTCCCAAAACCAGTTTCAAATGCAAATCTCTGAATTGTCTCAGAAAACCKGTTGCAGGTTTGTTTTTTGAGGTTRCTGGTTTGCTTGTGTTTTTTTCTGGTAATGTCTCAATGCAGCATAATTTATCTTCATTCTGAGGATATCAAACCTGTATTCCTCATGCCTATTTTATTTTCAGAGAAGAAACAGAGGCTTTTTCATAAGGTTTGCAAGGTATTCTTTTCCCAGAGAGCAAGAAAATCATTGTGACATCTTCAGGTCTTAAAATATTTCTGCATTTTGCATAGTAACAGTAAGGGGCTAACTCAGTGTTTCAGTGAGACATGCGCACTCCTTGTGAGCTCATACTGTGTGTCTTATTTTGCATTTTTGGTACAATATCAAGAGAGACAAAACAATCAGAAGATGGAAGTGTTCACTTACACTGCCTTAAATGTCTCTTCCTTCAAGTCATTGAAGCGATGGGCAATTGGACTCTTGTCGTCTAGGAAGGAAAACAAAGGGAACAGTGATGGTCACTGTCACACCAGGTGTGCTGGGCCCCAAAAATGCATTCTGGGCACCACGGGCCAGATTTGCACAAGTGCTCAGCATTCACCCGACTTTTATACTGAAGGGCATAAGAACTTGAACTCTTTCTTGTTCATTTGTCTACAGATACCCAACTCTTATGTTTGCTTGTCTTTCTGAAGGAACCCAGGCATGTGGTTTTTATGATTCTAATACAATGTTTACTTCTGTAAGCAGCTTCTTAATTCAGATATTCAAAACGTCTGTTGGAACTTMCTATTCAGAGTTAGCAAATGTGTCCTTTGCGTAACCAACAACAACAAACATTACAGATAAAGCAATGTGGCTGCAGTTTGATTAGAACATTTGTCTCCTTATGAAGACTAAATTATTAACTTGTCAAAAGACAGAACTTCCCAAAGCACAATGCACCTGCTTCTTCCATGCTGGAAAGGAACAGCTCCTGAGTCATTAACATCTGTTGATGTGCCAGACAGACATTGCAGAGGGATGCATCACACCTATTCACCCAGTGTCCTGAGTGTCCTACCTATCTCCCCACTGTCTCTTTTAGTTTCAAGTCAATCATGTTTTTCTATTCAATATACATCAAGCTCCCAAAAGAATTGTTTGTGAAATTGTATGAAAAACATTAAATTRATAGAACAAGGGCTTCTAAAAAAAAGAATTAGCTCTTTCTTACCTGCATGTCGTGCAGTTCTTAGCAGGTTCCTGGATCTGGCAGAACTTAGGAGGAAAATAAATGAAATTAATGTTAACCACTTCATGGTTTCAGATTATGATGTGAGCAATATTGCTCAAAAATGCTAGGACGATTGAAGGAAGGGYGTTTGCTTATATACCCTTCACTACCCCTGCTTGTAAAATATTAACCCCCGAGCTGGCATTTGCAGATTTCCGTGTGGTCTGAAGAAGATTACAAAACTTCAGCTGCCCTTGCCAAAAATKTATTTTATATTTGTTATTTATTCTGTGCTGTTACTCTGGGCCTTTTCGTCCTGAAGAGGTTGAACCTTCCAGCACCCAAAAAAAGATAAAGTTTTGCGTAAATTTCCTTATCAAATGACAAACAAGGAGTTCAAGGCATCAGACAARAAAGTCATCAGGGCTAATCCTGTAGCTTTTTTTTGCTAGTATTTGTTCAAAAGCAAAGCATGTTGGTATTGTATAGTAGGAACTCACCCAGATAGAAGTCAGTCAACTTRAAATTAGAGAATTTTAATTTTAAATTGCTTCATAAAGGTGAGATGGCTAATCTAGACATCTAGGGCTGATTTGAGCACCTGAATTTGTTAGGTCCTGTTATGGTTTTCTGTGGGTACTGCTGTTCACCAATATCCAGAAAACAGCCAAGCTCATGGGTAAACATGTGCAAGAGCTGTCATTTCAGAATTTTTGCAATTTCTCATTTGTACTGACATCCTCCCAAGAGTAATCTCTTAATTATGCATCRCTCTCCTCAGTGAAAAATATCCTTTTGATTAGTCAGTAATTTAGGAAATCAGATACAGGAAGAAATGTGCAGCTTGCACAGAGCCCCAGGACATGGAACAAAATTGAAATTACGATACCCAGTGAGATGCTTCAAAAAATCCTGAACTGAGGATGAGGCTGGATCCTTGCTGAGYGCAGAGTGATGCAGGTTCCCAGTGGGAAATACTGTGTTTTATTTTCATGAATCTGTGTCCCCAGTGTCTGGATGGCAAACCACACAAATGGAGGTTATGTGCTGCCTTGTAACTCTTTGCTTTGTGAGCACCCACGAGCTGACAGTGTGGTCTCCAAACACTTCCTTAATCCTTAAGGTTCCCTTTTCTGCTCTGTTTTTCTTTCTCAGATGGGCAGCTTTGCCATAACTCTGTGTTATTCCTAATGGGAATAGGAAGAACAATTCARTGATCAGCTGTTGGAAATTCGAATAAATCAGTAAGTACATGCATAGTTCCTTTTGTTCCTAAGTGTRAGTTTTTAAAGACATTTAAAATAAAGCAAATGACATGACTAAACTCAAAATATTTGCAGGTATTTTTCATTCAGGAAGATGCCAAGGCAATGAATCTTGTGTTCCAGAAAGGCCGTTCTGTTCTCCAGGAATAACCCCATAAAACTGAGGTGAGTTCACAAAATAGTTTGATACTATGAAATTTCTATTGGCTGCTGCTGTTACAAAAAAWTTTGTGTTTTCCMGAGTCTGCTCCTGATGGTTTYATTGGTAAAARCAGYATTCTGTTAATGATTTAAAYRAACAAGGCTCTATTTTGGGAATKAAAAGGTTATTTGGATAATTCTTACTTTAAGGATGGCACAGAAAAGCTGGGTTGGCAGAAAAGCAGTGTTAGAAATGTCATAGTGTTAGATATTGGGATTGTTTTCAGGTGGTTGTAACAAAATCCCCCATTTCTGGAGAATGATGGAAATTGTGATGAACAATCCGTGGATGTTTCAGACCCCTACTGCTTTAGCATAACAAARTCTGAGGAAAGAGCTTGTTAATTCAGTCTGTAATCATTTTACTGACCATGTCCCTCTGACAGAGAAGATCCATCTCCTTTCAAATCCTAACAGGGCATTCAGTGGGACACAAACACAGGTATTTTGTGGATAACCATAAGGTAGTGAAAAACTGTGCTATTGGTGAATGATGTCTTAGAGCAGCTCTTAAGATGCTCTCAGGCCATACCAAAGAAGTCTCCAGAAAACTACAGCTAAGGGCTRGGAGGGCAAAGCTGAAATTCAGCAGAATGAATGCAGTGTTGCATCCTGCAAGCTCTCTGGAATTTTCCCTTGCAGCATTATGCAGTGTTAGCAAGAACACCAGTGGTCCCCTAGAGTTAATATGTAAGTTTGGAATACAGGGTCCATGTTTATTTCTAGATAGCTTCTGTTGTCCGTCCTGTACTTGATGCCAATGGCTCATATAACTGCTGAGAGCTGAACTCCAATGCTCATGTTTGTTTAACTATATTAAATATTATACTGAGCTTCCTGTTACTCAATGCTTTCATACCATGTTGAGTTCACTCCAACCGAGCTGTCCTGGTATTATGGAAAGGAATTTATCAGTGACATTTTAAGGTGATCCATTTTTGCATTCATTTATGTCTAAAGTTACAGGTGGTAACTAGTTTTATTCCAGGTGTGGGCAACCAAAGGCCAGTAATTTCAAGAGTAATTGACCTAGAAATAAAAAGGATGCATAATTTTTAAATATTTTATTGTAGCAGCCTGTGCAAAGTGGAAGAGTAGAAACGAAGTGGACCAAGATGTACTAATATRGCATGAGGCTCTTCAGAAACAAATGTGATTTACCATAAGAACAACTGTCAGCCCTTTTGGAAAGTAAGTCCTTTGCAAAGTAATCTCACAAAAACCAAAGAACATCAAGAAACCCTTTACATTTGTGCCCCTTGATTTTATTTACTGCTATTTCTTCTTTTTTTCAAGACCTAAAGTTCTTTTTGTGGGACTGGACCATGAGACTCACACCAGACCTAGAGACATTCCTGTGCCACTAGCCAGGAGGGGGTTTTGTTCCTTGGTTTGCTTTGGCTTTTTACACATTTCATGAGAACAGGAAAGGGGGCAGCCAGCTAGCAATCTTCCTGAGAATGTGAAACAGCTTTCTGCCAAAGCTGAGGGAGCCAGAAAAAGAATATTCCTTCTCACCTGTCTGCAGGAGGAGGTAAGAGAGGGTTGAAAAAGGTGTTGCCAGCTCCTATTTCTAGCCCTGTGCCTACAGATATCTGGTTTGCCTGGTATTTTTTCTTTTCCATTGGAGAGTAGCTAATTTTGTTAATAGCCATAACAATCAGTATATTTCTAAATAAATGTCTGTAGCTCTAAATGTCTGTAGCTCTGGACACATGGACGTGTATCAGGTATTACGTTTTTTCCCTCTGTGGTGCATGGTGTTTGCTGTTCTTATCAGTGATGTTTGGCTGCTGTGCAGAATGAGTCAAACATCTCAGATATATGGCTTTTGTTTGAACAGAGATGGACTCATTGATATAAAACAAGCAAACATAAAGATAGAAAGGGTTTGATCACTGTGGYAGAACAGGCAGAGACCCGTTCAGGTGTAGCTAACAGCATTTCATGTCAGGTGTATCTYGTGGGCATCAATGAGTTCTGATACCCAACTGTTCATCTTGTGTCAGCCACTCCCCTGCGGTGTTAGCGACTTCTTGATCATTCAAAGAAGGATTTTTGGCTCAACAAGAATGAGTGCTCTTGCTAATCCTGTACATTTGATCCCTAGGGCTTTCTACCATCCTTACCCCTTTGTCTCACAAGTACACAATGTGGTGATGTAACTGTTTTTCTTATTCATTACCATTTGCCAACATCATCCTTGGGCAGCAGGTGCAAGAACAGCTTTGCTTTGTCTATTAAGCATTCAGTTGCTTAAGCCTTTAATGCTTTTTGAGGGTACCAGTTCTGAGACTTCAGAGACAGAATGTGTCTCTTTTTTCCATGTCTCTGTGACTTTTTTCTCTGCCAGTTCTAGTAGGTAATCCACAAAATAGATGAATACTGGTTTAATTATCCATTTCTAGTTACAAGGTCCCTCAAAAAAAAATAAAAAATCAGTGTTATGTCTTGATATGGTTGTACCTAAATTTTGTATCTAAATACAAAATAGATGAGGGAAAAAAACCCCAGAGGTGCAGCATTGCTCTGTTCACAAAGACCTTCAGGAAGATTTYTTTCTTCAGTGTTTCTTATAATGCCTTTGATAATTGTCTCTGGAGCTGAAGTTATTGCAGTGATGTGATTGATCTTTGGCCCATGATAGGACTGTCGGTGGGGATCTTTTTTCTTCCTCTTACATAAGTCCTGGAGGCCTTTGGAATCCAGTGCATTCACTTGTGCCCTAGAAACTTTTTGGCATTTTCCAATTTCTATGCTGCCTGATGGCCTTTGGCACGAGAGAAGAGCCATTTAATGTACAGTCAAGAGCCAAAGCTGCAAGCTTTTGTTTGGTGAGAGATTGTTAATATTTCTTCTCTAGATTTCATATACCTCAGGTTAGCAGTAAAAGAAATACTGAAAACTTTTGAGGAACAGCAGGAAATGTTTGGAGGGTTTTTTTATTTTTAATTTCTTCAGGCCATTGATTCATAACCTCCAACTTCTATTAAAAAGATAGCTACAAACTTTTTTTGTTTAAGTGTAAGCAGGTGTATTTGCTAAAATCAGAAACAAAGCTTGTGTAAAATGCACTAAGATTCTGGAAGCCACTAGGTTTGCAGTCAACTTGAAACACTTTAAGAGTTGAAAAACAATCCTGTAAGTTTAGAGGGTCTGTAGGACTTGTGGAAAATTTTTGCCATTCTGCAGCTGCCTCCTGCAATGTTACTGCACCACTGGCAGTGCTGGCATTCTTACTTTGCCCTATTTTTTGTTTAGTTTCATYGTAAACTTACAGTTTCCCCATTCTGGCCTAAAAATTGCCAAGCTGATAAATATTTTCTCTTTCATGTCAATCTCCATAGAAACAGAATCTGTGTTACTGCTGTAATGATGCTCTTGTGCTGATTTTTTCTGCTAGGGACTTGGGGGTTTTATGCATTGGTTTCTTTGTTGGGAAGATCCCAGTTCATCTATTTAAGACAAGTTGTAAATGTTCAAGCATTAAGGAGATAAAGGGAGTAATTCTCTTCTCAGTCTTTCCTCTATTCCTGAGCAAACAATTCCTGTAGATAAAGCCCTCACAACTTCAAAAAATTAAAAGATAATTATTTTGAATTAAGTCCTGGAGCAAGAACAGCATTTTCCACCTCAAATATCCCCTTACTGTCTTTGGAATTTCTTCAGCTGAGAGTCAAGGCCTCAGGTGGCACCTTGGCAGGAGAAGAAAAGCTTGTAGAGCCATTTGTGTGTCCTTGTTACTGGAGCAGGCAGGACAAGATGTTTTAAAATTTGGCACTGTCATTTTCTTGCTGACATAAAAAGATAATCCACTTCTTCATGTTGTGCTGCAGTTGTGAATTCTGAGGCTCCATGAATGAAATGTGAAACATCCTGTCTGTACAAGTGAAATCCAAAGGCACGGTGAAATATTTCCACATTTCTGCCTTAGCCTGTGAAGCCAAGTTCAGTTAACCAAATCTAAGTACCTGTACTTCTCCATTGTAAAAATCAGTTGTTTTTCAAGCAGCATTCAACTGGACCACATTTATTAGGTGAGCTCTGGCTTGTAGTTCCAGGTTCAGTACTTCCTTCAGTGTGAATCAGATTCCCAATTAGATTACCAGGATGTAATGATCTCTTARAAGAGAACTGCATTTGTTGCAGCAGCAACAAAACCTTGTCTTTCTTCTGGTTGCTGTTTTCCTTCCCATGTTCTCCTTTATTTGTCACACTATGACATGTAGTACTGGAAACCCAGGATTCCCAGTGTTAAGGAAGTGACTAAAAATAATACAAACAGAGGAAATGTTGCTTGGTTTCTTTGATTCTTTGTTTTTCTTTAGAGTAGTGCCTGTAAAGTCTGATTTCCATAGAAGACAAATGATTGGAGTTTGAAATTCGGTTTCTCTGAATGTGAGGGCCTTCAGGAAGACCTGATTTTAGAAGAATGGTTCCTTAGAACATTCCCAGAATCAGAAAAATTTCATCAGAGACCAAAAGCTGTGCTTGAGGTTAGCAAAGATCTGTATGGTTCTTGTGGTTCTCTTAAATAAATTATCAAAAGATTGGTCCACACACCAAAGGAGCTAAAGATAGCTATCAAGCAGATCAGTGGCTGTGCAAAACCTGTGATGTTTGGTTTGTATTTTTTAATTTGAGCACTAACCTGAGAGTCGTGCAAAGAAATATTAACTAACTCTTTGCAGATGAAGCTTTTGGTGTTGTCTTTTGGATCAATTAGGCAGAGGCTACACTCGCAAGGCCATTCCTCTGTGGTGCCCTCTACCCTCATGCTGACAGTCCTTGACATTTGCTTTCTGCCCAGAGGCCTTTTCCGCTCATACCAACAGCACTTCATTATTGCTGGTTGGGCATATCCACAGCTTATTCACATGTCTCAAAAATAACCCAGGAAATTCAATTATAACGATTAATGTAGTGGTGCCCTTATCTGGGCACCTTCACTTTGGAGTGAACTGGGGTTTCTGGCTTTCCTCCTTGACTCTGAGTGCTGGAAGCACTAAGTGGAGGTCTAGGCACCGGAGCTAATCCCAGTGCAAAGGGGCTTAAGGCTTCCCTTAAAGTCAGTGCAGATCTAGGCAGATTCTTGGCTCTCTGGACTGGCAAAGTGGAAGCTGGGCAAAGTATGTGTTGAATMAAATTTCTCCCAGTTCCAGCTGGCAGAGAGGAGAGCCTAGTGCTAAGACAAGACTGAGCACAGTGCTCCTGGTCATCCCAGCAAGCCAGAAAATGCTGAGAGTCTGATATGAACAGAAGTCTCTGSTTTCTGAGCTCCTGCTGCACTGTTGGGCACTGCAGCCTCTTGGCTGTCAGCAAGTAGTTTTGGGATGGATTCTTTGACATCCTAGAATGCAAAATGTTCTTGCATCACTTGACAGAAATCTCTTACGTACAGAGCCTGCCCTCTCTGCAGGTTTGTCAGAGGCAATATGGAAGTACAACACTGGATTTTATGGATGTTTATTGGTATTCTGATGTTTCCAGTGAAACATTTTGGATTCAGTTAACTTAGCATGCTTTATTGGTGTACTTGCCAGTGCTGAGTTAATGGCTGGATTCGATGACCTTAAAGGGACCAGACTGGTCAGGCACAATTTCTCCTTAGTGAGGCTGTGATGGCTGCCCTGGATCACTTCTCTGTCTTGCACGTGTCTCAGCATTGCTTCCACAAAGACCTGCTCCAGGGTCTGACCTTGGCACAGAAGTAATGCTCACCGATCTATAGTTCCCTGGGTCTTCCTTTTCTACCCCTTTTATGAAAGGTTTCCCTTTTTGCAGTCCCTGGGGACTTCACCTGATGACTGTGACTTTTCCAGTATGATGGAGATGTGGCTTGCACACCACATGAGCCAGTTCTCCCAGGACCTTGGGATGCACGTTGTAGGCCCCAGAGACTCATGGCTATGGATTGTTCCATGCCGTTCCCACTATCCCACTACCACAAAAAAGAGCTCCACTGACATGGGCTTAGGTTATTTTACCTGTACACCCACAAAAAAGAAAACTTCATTCTCAAGGTGGTCATAAAATTCAATCCAGAACGATGCAGCATCAGAACTAGAAATTATTGTGTGGAAAAGTTGAAATTGAGGCTTGCCAAGGAATTTCTGTGTATTAGTTAGTTACTTTTCAAAGAAAAGAGTATTTGATTTGATTCTTTGTTAGCTGGGCAATCTGTCTGCTTCTACTTCTCAAGTGTTCCCTTTGTCCTTTTAATATATAACTGCACTTTAGGCTGGGAAAGGAGTGATTTAAAGTGAGACAAAGCATAGGCTCCTGTCTCTTGAGCTCTGATATTGCTTAAGAGGCTCTTTGACAACTTACAACGGTTACCAGGTCCTCCGTGCAGGATTTTGAAATATATTCAGCATTGGCTTAATTCTGGTCACATCAAAGTCAGTGACAAAATTTGCCTGACTTCACTGGGAAATGAGCTAGATAAAAGGGAGATTTTATCTTGGATCTTTCTGTGCAGATTTTCAACCCTCGCTGCAATATTTTGAGGAAGTTGTTTCACACCAAATCACACAAATGTTTTTAAACTAGTAAGTGGAGGAGTAGGAAACGTATCTGCAAAAAGTAGATGTAGCTCAGGTTATATTGAGATTACCCTGAAACTGATGTTTAGGCCTGATCTTTTCCTGAAAGAGAGCTCTGGCAGGGAAAGCTATGGTGTGTCCTGAATAAACAGGTATCAGCATTCCAAAAGAACTGGCCTGATGAAGCATCTTCCAAACTCTCGGGTGGGAGAAGTCTGCCACCTACTGTCACAAAACTATTTTGGAGGCTGTGGGCCTCCAAGTTGAGAAAAAWTTAATGTTCTTGTGGGCAAAGAAARTTACAATCTKAAAGAATTGCCATAATGATATGTCTAAAAAGGAGATCAGCTCCCACTGGGGTTTGATAATTAATGGAGAGAAAATTCAGCTTGTTGATTAATATTGATGTGTGATTTGTTTGGTGCTTTTGTTGCAATGTATTTGTGCAATGCTTTTGGAAGTACTTTTCTTGAAGAATGTTCTCCCTGTCCTTACGTGAGTCTTTTTAAATTAAAGAAACATATCAGAAATACAGAATGTGAGAAGTTCCTCAAGGTATGAGGTAATGCTGATAAAGCACTCCAAAAATTCTGAATGGCTTTTTTGGCTAGTGGCAGTCACTATCTAACAAAGAGATGTGCAGGRTTTGGAATTAGGGTACATAAATATTACACATAAGGTGTTTTGCTGAACCCAAGTTTAAAGCTCACTGAAATTAAGTGAGATTTAAAAGCTTTGGTAAAGATGGAGAGACTGTAGTGATGTCTGAAKGTAAGCTTGGGAATGTGTGTTCAAACTGAGTTCTGGAGTACAGTGTTAAGTATTGGAAATTAATATGTCTATAATTGAAAATTACATACTTGAGAAAACAAATCAGATGTTTCAGGCTGAGTCAGTGCATCAAAATTCATGAATGAGAATAAAAGATCCAGATTTACCTTTCAAAGGCTCACTCACCAGACAGTTCTAAGTTTGATATTTGAGATATTCTCTCATTTAAAAATATAAATAAACTCATAGTCATGAAGAAGAAAATAAGAGAATGACAAGTGACAGAAAATTCACCCCATCAGCACTTTTTCTCTCTATTGAAAAGGTCACTAATTCAGGAGCACAAAGCTACTCAAGGCAGCTTCTAACTTTGTAGTTAGCTAGCAGTGAAGTCAGTGGCATTGTAAATGTCACACAGACAGAAGATCCTTGTTTAGCCTGCTGGAAATAGATTACACACAAAAAAATCACTTTATGTTTCTGTGGAATAATAATAAAATTTAGGATMTTCATATTTAAGAATCGAGTGCTTTAGTAAAGTTAATTTCCAAAGCACTGGAAAGAGATAAAATCAGACTAGTTTTAGCTGCAGGTTAGTTGGTGGCTTTTAGCTCCACCTACTGAGTATCACTGAAATAACAGAAACATTGAGCTTTCCTCCTGTTATTAAAGATTCCCTGTCCCAATGGCCCCCTAAAACAGAGCAGGAACCTACAGTATGTAGCCAAAAAGTAGAAAAACACACAGTAAACAAGAGAGGGCAGGTTCTGTTTGAAAACAGAGGTTCCACGGGACCTTGGGGGTTAGGGGATTTTAGACCATCAAAAACTTGTTGACAGTTTTTCTAGTTCTAATTTGAACTCTGCCAAAAATGTTCTCCCTTCAAGTGCCTTTCTGAGATATCAAATACATTTCTTACACTGCCGTCACAGAATCCAAGGTCTTACCGAGTTTTACATGGAGATTCCCACTCCCTTCTTTATCCAGAGATAAAACTACCCTGGGAGGATAAATATTTTCAAGGCACACTCTATACAAGGATGGAAAAAACAGCCTGAGCCTTGTTTTRAGCCTTGTTCTGCATGCCAGCAGAAGGCTGATTGCATTGAGATCTTCCAAGAGAAGCTGTTTCAAGGACTAATTTCAGAACTAATCAATTGTTTACTTAAAAAGTGGTTACTATAGAAATTATCATTATGGATTGGCTGAACTCAGGCAAAACACAAAGTGTAAGAAATGTTTAACCTCCTAGCTAGCTGACTCTTGTGCAGCCCACAGCTGATGCTGCCTTAAATGTCAGCAATAGAAAAAAACCCCAAACAGCAAAACATTAATTTGACATATAAACTTTGATATTCAAATATAGGTGATGTGGTTTGGCTTGAGAGGTCTGATTTACAGTTTTGGATTACAGATCCATTATAYGTGAAATACACAAAAACATTCACTTTATCTTATGATTTGTCTTGTCTTGGTTTTACTTTACCTTCAGCAGCACTTGAAGAGCAGGAGAAAGAATCCAGAGTCTTATCCAGATGTACTTTACCTCTATTTGCCATGGTGTTTTTCAGTTTTATACTTACAAAGGATAATCATYTTGAARGCTTATCAGGAAAACTGGGAACTTSAAATACACATTCAAAAACATTTATGTATGTTAAAATGTATGGCTCAAAGAGTAYTAATGTGTTTTAGGATTTCAAGTGCTTAAGCCATTTCTTAACTAAGATTCTCAAAGTACTAAATATGTTACAGAACAAATGTTTTATTTTTTAACAGAACACTTGCAGATTTCTTCATTGAATCCATCTTTAGTCGGTTTTGCTTTCTGGATTTGTATTTCCTTTCACAATTTTGCCTGTGAGGAATTGGTCAAAGGTGGCATGATGTTTTAAGAGCAACTCCCAGAACATGCAATATCGGTATCTGAGATGGGATACAATGATTTTCAAGGCACTTGAGCAGGATATATATGTGTATTTCCAATGGCACTGATCATGGATAAGGATAGCCATAGCCAAAATCTCCTGACTTACCATACCAGACATAGGCTGAAGTCAATCCAAAAGGGGCTTTCAGGCTGGAAGGGTTTGARTGTTAACAGTAATGTAAATTTACCTCCTGCTGTAACTCGAAGCACTTCTCCCAGGCTAGGGCTGCTCCTCTTAAATTCTCAGTCTATCTGGATTGTCTTCACTTTCAAGTGGTGTGGCCTTGTGAGTAAGGAGATGCTCACAGTTAACTTGCTGTAAGAAGAAGTAGCAATAGTTTAAAAATGTAATTTAAAGTAAATGCCATAGCTATATAAAATATGTTTTTAATCATTCTTTTCCATGTGCAATTTACAGGCATTAAAATGGAGTGGTTCAGACAAGACTAAAAGTGTGTATCACAGAAAACTGTACTTCTCTGAATGTACAAACACTATTATTCTCTTCTTTCTTTCTCCCTTTGCCTTGGGCAGCAGTCATTGCCTAATTGCTGAACAACTTCAATTTTATTACTTCCATTTAAAATAAGTTGGGGTGGTCTAATTTTAGTTTTTCTTGCCTCCCATTTCAGATCTTCAATGCTATGCACCAGTGAAGGAGATCCAGTGAGCCAGTTCCTTTGGTATGTGTGTTAGAACAATCCAATTGGGGCTTCACAGTTGCCTGAATGATACGCATAAGAACATTCCAGCACATAGAGAAGATGCAGCCTTGGCAAAACTGTACATATCAAAGATAATCAAAGCAATCACTTGTACTATCACCAGTGAGAATGGCAGGATTGGGGGTTTCGATTAGTTTAAAGTTTATTTGGATAATCATCTTGTGGAAGTTGTAGCAGCCCTGAGTTTGGGTTAAAAAATAAAGATGTTGTGAACTTCTTTTGGTTCCTGTATTAATTGCAAACAAAACTCATGCTCACGCGCTCCCTGCTTCTTGACGTTGTTGATTACACTGCTTCCAGCAGCTACAAATGAARCTGAAAACAGATCCATGAGGATAATTATGACACCAGCAGAGGTGTCAACRCACTGTTTGTCCTGCAGAACTTTTTAATGAATGTAGCCCACAGGAGAGAGTTCCTGAAAGTATTTGCTGAAGCCAGGCCTCAAGCTTTCCCCATACTCCTATGGAATGCTCAGTGGAGTGATCAATAACCTGGGAGCAGAGCCCGAACTCTACCTGGTTGCAGCCTCCTATCAGGGAGTTTTAGAGAGCGAGAATATTCCCTGAGCCTTCTTTTCTTCAGGCTGAACCCCCCAGCTCCTTCAGCCACTCCTCATTATTTCCTCTCTAGACCCTTCCCCAGCTCCGTTGCCCTTCTCTGGAAGGGTCCAGCACAAAAGGCTCAAAGCAGGGTGGCRGGGAGAGCAGGGATAAACTGGAAGCTGTGAAATGGAGGAAAAGGACTTGCTCTGCAGTGCAAAATGAGGAGGCGCCACTCTTTGATCAGAACAGAGGTCACCACCATAAAAGAAACGGAACAAACAGTCTYCGACAGGCCACTGTGCCTGTGCCARCACTAGTAGTGCTGGTAACTGCTCCATCTGATCCCGGCTTTGGGAATAGGACACATACTATGGTTGATTTCAGCCAGAAACTGGACCCTTTCCAAGCCCAACAACCCGAATGGATACTTCGAATACGGTGCGAATGTACCCCCTGTGAAAGGCATTTGCGGTACAATGTAGCTGAGAGTAACAGCAGCCCCAGCTCTGCGGTAGAGCCCTTTGCGGCCATTTCCCGCCTCAGCCGTCCTGGGAAGGGACAGAGGAAGGGTGGCTAACAGCTCAAAGRGTGAAATCCAGCTCTGCAAACACCCTTCCCGGCTCACATAGGTGAATGTGCTGCATTGGGACAGCCCCTTKGGCTGCTGCTACAGCCAGAGCAACCTCAGATGTGTTTTATTTAAAGACAGTCACCTCTCGATCAAACGATGAAAATTAGGTCACTTTTCCAGCCTTATCCATKGGAAAAGTGACATCCTTGTCACACCACACCACAAATCTCAGGCTGTAGGGCTGTGATTACCTATATTCACTTACAGTTCTCTTTTCTGCTTCTTGTGATGACAACAAATAATATAGAACATAAATGCTAAACATATATAATGTTATATATAATAATAAGTAACAAATGTTTAATTTGTGCTTGCATACCAATAGWAACCAGCAAAAATCAATGCATTTGCATTAATTTTAATGCAAAAAAAAAATTATAAGAGGACAAAAGTATTGCTGTCATTGATCTGCTATCACACATGCTGATGTGGTTTGAGTTTTCTGTGCAGTCACACTGGGAAGTAGGGGGTAGGTGGCCGGAATATTCAGTTGTTCTTCCTGAATCACATTAAACTGTCATCTGCATTGATATTTATATTGTTCAGTTTAGACCTTGTACCTTAGAGGAGTCTATGTCAGTTATTTCCAGATGAGTTGGAAATAAGGTAATTTAACAGTGGGGCTCTTACAACCAAGGCAGTCCTTTTATTGAGAACAGAAGACCATATCAGGATGTTTTAGCAGGATTTCAGCAACATGAAGATATGGGGGAACTGTGCAGACTCCATGATGAGCACCACTTGAGGACTTTTTAAAAAACAGTATTTAATTTCAGAGGTGCTGCAGAGCTGACTGGTGCTCTCCAGTATCAGCCAAATAAGAGAAACAACACCTAAGCAGTCAAATAACAGCAACCTCTTACCATTTCTGTAAAATATAACTGGGATAGGCACTGTTAGTTTGAAACACCAATTCCAAAACATTCATAGTGTACCAGTGCATAGAGCCATTACTGATCTTCACATTCATGTGTTTCTGTGCTTAAAATTTTTATTTCTAACAGGTCTAATAAGTAAAATGGAAAAAGCCCATTTCTCCAATGAGGAAGCTGCAATTTCAATATTTAACATACATTTGTATTTAACATATATTTAACTTTGGTTACTGCAAGGCTTGGCCTGCCCCAATGGAGGCAACAGTATTAATATCCTGAATACACTTCAGGAATGARTATCTGGGGTAGGGGGCCTGAGGGGTGAATCAGGGAATGATGACACATTTGAAGGGTTTCYTTACAGAAATATTGATCGAATACAGATCGAATTGACATGGGCATCCTTATGTTTGTAATTTTGAGTGATACTGTAAGAAAATTGTTGTAAAGCAGGGGTGTTTAGAGGTTAATTTAGAATGCAGAGGGCCTGGTGAGAACGGACTGTGCGGAAGAACATAGAATCCCAGAATCACTTACTTTGGAAAAGACCTCCAAGACCACYGACTTCAACCTTTGACTGATCACCACCTTGTCAACTTGACCAGAGCACTGAGTGCTCGTTGGCAGTCGTTGCTTGGATGTGACTTTTATTAACTGAAATTCTGTGTGTTGCAGTTTCACTGACCGTCGCTTTTAGTGATACTCTTCCAATATATTTACTGACACTTTTAGCAATGCCCTACCTATTTCTATTATGAGAGGGGTTTGGAGGTTGCTTTTTAATGCGTATTGTCTGCACTGTAGGAGAGACCATCTCTTTTAAGTGGAATTGTGCGGGTTGTGTGGTTTCCATACGGGCGCTCCCTCACGGGATTTCCCGCCCTGGGCGCGCTCCCCTCACGCTCCGGAGCAGCGCTGCCCCCACAGACCACGGGAGCCCACCGGGCCATACCGAGGTAACTCGGCACCCCTGGGCCCACGGGAGCCTCTCGGGGGAAGATTCCCGGGGACAGTTCCCGAGAGARGCTCGGCCGCGCTCTCCGTTGCCCTTACCAAGGCGGAACGGGCTGAGGGCTGAGAGTGATGACGCTAACGGCGGTTCCGGCGCCGGGGCGGTGACCGAGGCGGCGGCGCGGGCGGAAGGAAGGGAAGGAAGCGAGGGAAGGGGGCGTCTCGCCGCCGTGGCCGCGGTGCCGTTGCCGGGAACGGGGAAGGGACGCGAGGGGAGCGGGAGCGGGCGGCGTGAGGGGAGAGCCAGAGCGGCGCGAGCGGCGCCAGGRGAGCCGGAGCCGGAGCGGCGCGAGCGGCGCCCACAGGAAGTATCGCGAGAGTTGGCGCGGCGGCGGCGCCGGCGCTAGAGGTGACCGAGGCAGCGGCGGCCGCGGGCGCCTCCTCTTTTTCCTCCTCCTCCTTCTTCTCCTCCTCCTCCTTTTCCTTCCTCTCCGGCCATGGAGAAGGCGGTCGGCGCGGCGGTAGCGGTGACGGCGGAGGAGGGAGGCGGTGAGGGCGGCGGCGGAGAGGCCGGCAGCGCCACAGCGGGGCCCGGTCCCCCGGAGGGGTCGAGCGGCCCCGGCGCGTCCCCATCGCCGTGCGGGCCCGGGGCGGCGGGGCTGGTGCGGGTGTGCGACCTCCTGCTGAAGAAGAAGGCGGTGCCGGGCAAGGCGAAGCGCGGCGGGCGGGCGGCCCGGCCGGCCAGCAGCAGCGAGAGCGGCGGCGGCGGCAGCGAGAGCAGCAACAACGGCAGCGACGAAGAGGAGGAGGAGGAGGAGGAGGAGGAAGACGAGGACGAGGAGGAGGAGGAAGAGGAGGTCTCCGAGGTACGGCGCGGGGGAGGCCCCGGGGGTTTCCCTGCTGATCCAGTTTCATAATTCCAGCCCGCTCCTGGCTCCCCCCGCCCTCGGGCCTGCGGCAGAGCCCTTGTGGAGGGGGCACGGCCGATCCCGGTCTCCGGTCACCCCCGGCTCGGGCAGCGGCCGCCGGTACCCCCTGCCTGCCCAGGCGCGGGGACAGTGCCCACCGGTGTTCCCCAGGGAGCCACAACCAGCGGCCCGCTTTCATGCATGGTGTGGTTTATCCCGAAGGGAAAGGCCCGGCAGCTGCTGCAGGTGCTCTGTGTGCCATGTGCTGTATCGCCGTGGATATGGGAGCCGGGAGAGGAAAGGCGAGCGGTGGGAAAGCTGCTGGCAAACCCGGGATGAGGCTCCGGAGATAGGCCGGAGCGCTGGCTGCGTGGCTGGAAAGGTGCTGGCGCGCCCAGCGGTGGGAATGGCTCCTCTTGGAGAGAGTGTGCAGGTAAAGCAGGTGAAGGTGCAGCTACAGCAGGTGAAGGTGCAGCAGGCARAGGCTGCCACAGAGCACAGGGTGTTGAACTCTGCTGTGGCGCTTTCTCTGAACCTGACAGCCACCCTGATTCTATGCAATGCAGAAACAAGCCCAAGGAAGCATCAATTACTCGATTTTGTGTAGTGTTAGGTTTTTCAGGTAGGTATGGTTGGAAAAGGCTGATAAGGCTGGGAGTCCCTTATTTGCATATGTAGTCACAAAGAGTTGCTTTGCTCAATGGTTTTAATTCTGTAACCTCCCCAGCTGAACATTCACTTCTGCTTTTTTTTTTTTTTGTGTAGTGTCTGCAAAAAGATCCAATTTTTTAGCTTGTATTTAACTTTTTTTTTTTTTCCTTTTTTAGTTTTCTTTGAACTTGGTTTCTAAGCAGTTTGGCTTTCAAGTGATATATCTACAGTTCTGTTAGAAATTGGGCAGGAAGGAAGAGTCTGATAGGTTCGAGGAAGGRCTGGGCTAGGATGGTGATAGGTTTTCCCATGGTTAAGCTGCACTCTGCATTTCATTCCTSCCACAGTTGATACAAGAAGCATTTTATCCAACTGTTTGAGATAAATGGCACGCAGTGAGCGCGTCTCAACAAGTTGGTACGCTGGGCATTTTGTTTCTGTGCTGTTGATTTTTAGAAAAGTCTATGTTATTGTGTGGGTAGAAGTTTTTTTGGTGTAAGACTTATAGGATAACTGATTTGGTGCTGTCCAGCAGTCCTACAGATGCTTCGAGAACTCAGTTGGGYAAAGGCCTTTGAATTTTGCTGCGGTGATGTTGGTGAAGGGATGGAAGCCCATGAGTGACTTGGATGGATCACTGACAAACCTGGAGATCAGTTGTGTGTGATGGAAACAGTGAACAGAATTTGTGTCCAACGAGATCGAGTTGCAGGCAGGTTCTGTTTGCTGGTCACAGCTGTTGAGAGTCACAGGCAGGTTATGTTTAGTGMTCACAGCTGTTCCTCCTTATGGCTYTTTATACCGGGAGCTCAGGTGTGTGTGACAGGACAAGGAGGGCAGGACAGCTGATGAGGTGAGCCTTTGTCAGCACGCTGTGCCTTACACAGCCATAGGCACCTCTTTCAAATGCTCTGAGAGCTGCAGAGAGAAGAAAACACCAATAATATCATCAGGTAACAGAATACTTTTTTTGATGGACTGACATGTGCTATAGATACTGATATAGGCAATTTGTGAAGGCAGTTTGGGCATGTGGAAGCTTCCCTGATGGTTTCATCTTATACTAAGTGAAGGCTTTCCCAGTCTGGGTGGTCTGGGATTAAATATTAAGCAGGGCTAAGTAAGCAAATGAATAATGCTGAGATGATGAAATTCAAGATTCACAACAAAATATATGCCACATGCTTCATTTACAGTTGTTCTTGGTCATGTAGGTTGCTTGCAGAAATCTGTTCTAGTATTTCTCTTAGTGACTTCAGGATAAAATGATGCAGCTTGTAGAATATGCACAGCTAAAATCACAGTTTTTAGGAATGTAAACATGAAGATGGCCTGATTAATTGAGCAGAGCATCCAACTTGAAAGTCATCCCCAGCAGCTCCTAGGGAGGAAAAGTGTTTTGAGTGTTCTCAGTGAAAGGGAGGTTTCCGTGTCTGAAAGCAACTGGATGGTTAGTTTTGGCTTTTAGGAGCTTTAAAAAAATCCTGCTGTGGAAACAAAGGGGTAYTTAGTTGTTTGGGGGTTGAAATTTTTATTTCAGATTTTCTTGAGTCTGCAGTTGGATTGTGGTCTTCTGACCACGGGCAGTCTGCAAGGCACATAAAATGAGCAACACAAAGAAATGTAAGCTTCTGGTTTTACTGTAAATGGAAACTACTGTGGGAACACTGGAGAAGCCAGTGTTCCCTCCCAGCCGTTCCCTTCATTATCTCTGTAAACTTAAGACAGTTTGTCTTAGGCTATTTTTTGCCCTTCCCATGCTTAATACATTAAGACTTCTCTAATCTCCGAAGCAAAGTGCTTCTAGATTTGACTGCTAATGAGACAGCTTCTAAAAATCAGGAGTTCAGTGGCAGCAAGTCCAAGGAGTTCTAAAGGGAAACCTGGCACATCCTAAGTCACAGAAACCCCAGCAGTAGAAAGATGTCGTTTGGTTTAATTGTTGCTGAGCTGATGGAATGGAATAAAGAGTTGTAATCAGAGGTTTTCATCTGTGTCTAAACTCCATCAGATCTCAATGTGGAAACTGTGGCACTGTGGAGAGCTTTGGGAGAAGTTCAATGGAAATTCAKTGCCAACAATTTAATGAGCTCCTGTGACACTGTTTATGGCAACCTCTGAGGTTGATTTTTTAAATTGCAGCAAATTACTGCACAACCCCGATATTTTAGGTAGTGGGGTTTGGTGTTGTCTATAAATGGCAAATTGTCTCTACCCTAGAAAAACAGTCAATAAAAAATGGCAACTTTTCTCAGTACACAGGGAGAGAAATCTTAAGGTATGAGAAAAATGATGGTAGGAATTACATAGCAGGGGAGGTCAGCTTGCAGGTTCCTTAAARCTGTTCTTGTACACACAGATTTTGTTCAGTTCTTCAGTTCACATGAAACAGTGTAAAAAATGAGCAGGTCCTCATAGTGAATTGCTGCTTAGAAACCTGATGTGCAGAGTGCATTAGGGCTTTTTTTATTTAACACTGAAAGGTTCAATCCTGTGATAAAAATAGTTTACAAGTTTATTTCAAGTCTTTGAACTTGGAGGATGTTTGCTACTGGCAGTGAAATTTATAATTGCCCCTTATATCCGTCTTAAGAGGTTGTAAGTTAWATTTTGTCCATGAATCTTCCAATGTGATGATCTGAGGTGTAGATCCATTTTGGATTTGTTTGTGTTCATTACTGTACCTTCTTCCTTTCTTTCTGTTATTCTGGATATTTATGTGTTGTGCAAATTGGCTTACCAGAATATAATCCTCAGTYAACTATACCTGAAAGCTCTGCCCTACACAAAGGGTGCTTTTTGAGATGTTTTGGCTGWTTTTTAAGTATTCTTGGTTTCATTTGTCTCCTGTAAGTAAAAGTTCATTTTTGTTTTTTCAGCTGCAATTGAATTAGTAATTGAACTGAGCTAGTAAGATGAAGTAAGTAGAACAGAAAAACACCACCAGTCCTCTAAAATTTCTTCACGCAGAAGAAACTACTCTGAATTCTGTGGATTGAGATTGAAACTACTCTGAATTCTGTGGATTGAGATTTAATGTGTTAATCTGAGAATTTGGGCTTCCTGGTGTGGTTTCAAGAGCATGGCAGGCACATGGTTGTATTGTAATACTTAAATTGGATAAGACTTGAAGAGCCTGAGTGTTCAAGTGAGCTGATTTGAATCGCAGAATTTATTTTACAAACATTTTTTCATTTTTTTTTAACCGTAACAGTCTTGATCAGMATCCTGGAATAAGGCCTTTGGATTYTGAAGGGMCAGKATRTCTGGTTTCATTACRGTGTGATGCGTTCACTTTGCTGTCATTATTTACTTTCATGTCCTTGGGTCCTCMCAGATGTGACTGAACATGCAGCTCATTGGGCCCTGTCCATGTGTGTGACATCCCAAAGTGTAGTTCAGTCTCAGATTCTGCTGCATTGTTTATGTTGTAATTCTTTTTTCTGTCTAATTCAGMTGAGTTTTGCCTGTGCCACTGTTTCTTGCCTTAAATAAATACCTTACTGTTCTCAAAAATCCCTGGAATCTCAGGGTAGGGGAATCCCACAACCAGGTTTCACAGTAGTGAACTCTGCTGTAGTTGAAAGCAGGACACCTTAGCCAAAACTATTTAACATCCCTTCCTTACTGTTCCTGGACTAGGTTCCAGCAAAATCAGTTTGGTTAGACCTAATGCATATTTTTTAAAAAAACTCTTCAATATTACTGTGGTTTTTCTATGCTTTATTTAATTCAAGTAATCAGTGAATATCTGGCTTAAAAAGAAACCCCCAGCATAAAGTGACCACTGCAGAAGGTGGAGTTCAGTATTGGCRGTACCATGTGATTTTGTTTACTTCCTTAGATATTTCTTCAGGAAATGTCCTTATAAACATAACTCCCATGTGCAGGCTGGAGCCAAACACCCCACATTTTCAGCCAGTAATTCAGTTCTGTRAAGAGAATGGTTTCTCTGGAAGAGATTTAGCTGAGAGAATTTCCTCATCTGTCAAGGTTGAAGGCAAATGGGATTATGTGTGTTTGTTTTATTCCCTCTATCTGTGTTTTAAAACCAAAACTGTTGGTGCTTATTTAGGATGTAGCTGATTTGCAATTGGATTTAGGAATTGAGCTGCAGATCCAAGATAAGTAAGAAGCCTTTATTTTGAGGGTTAAGGGAACAAGCCCTTTTRACTTGGTGCTAAATAAAAATTGCCTAAATTTGCTATTAGTGTTTTTAGGCCATCTAAACAGAATCCATGGCTGCCTTGGTAGACATGGTGTGTTTTTTTTCTGAAATGCTGTGCTTCTGGTTTCTTGATAGTGACTGAAGTGAAGTGCCATCCTGAAGATGTGCTGTGTCTGTAGAGCTTCTGCACCTGTATGGAACCACCTTTGTCAAGTCCGTAATTTCTGATCTGTTAAGAAAGAAAATCATTGGTGAGGAAGGATAAATGCTGGCAAATGGTTTGGGTGGTGTCATTTAACTAAGGTGTACTTAGGGAAAAAGTCTTTATTAATGTGAAGTGACCTTTAACGGTGAGCATCAGTATATTTTAGTGTGGGAATTCCAGTGACCTCCATCCAGTCATTGTACAGTGTCCACAGGAATTCTGGAAAAAGAAATCCATTGTTGGCCAATGAAGGGCAGCATTTCCTCTCATTTGCACTAAGCAGTGCTTTGTGTTTATGGGTACTTGAACACAGTTCAAGTGTTCTCTGATATTCCAGGTGTTTTTCAGTCAGGTTATCCCCCATAGGCCATCCTGAGCTCATGACTGTGCCAAGAGCTAAAGCCACGTGGAGGTGTTACTTAAGTGTTGTGTCACCTTCTTTTCACATAGGTAATAGTAGTACACCAGGTAAAAAATCAGCCACACAGCCAGGCATGTTTTAAATATACCCTTGTTCGTGCTTGCAGTATTTTCTTTTAAGCTGGATGCTGTCATTAGGATGATTTTGTTGGTGTTACCCCAAGCAGTTTTTGACAAATTCAGATTACTGGTGTTTGATGTACAGGAGTTATTCCTCCTCTGTRTTTTAGCTGCATGCTCAAATTCCAGGCGTATGATGGTGTATTCTAGGAAATGAGCTGAAGTAAACCTTGATTTGATGTTTTTCCCTGCCCCACCCCAATAGTTGATGTGGTATTAATCATCAAGAGTGGATAATGTGTCCAAATAGACAGCTGCTCAGAGCTGGAAAACAGAGCTAGAAACATGCTGGAATATTAAGAAGTATGATGAAATACTGCTATTTAGAATATCAGTTTGTGGTTTTGGCTTCCATTCTCATCAAGTTCATCTTGAAACAATCAAAAGGTGTCTAGATTCTTTTTTTTTTTGGTTAAAATTGAAGGCATTTTGTGCACGGTAATACATGTTCAAACTGCTGCTAAGGGTCTCAGGTTTGCTTCCCCGTGCCCCGATGAACAATCAATGGTTATTCCCAAATCTGTACATCTGTCCAGCTGTGCAGGAGCAGTTTTGGGGATTACAACCCCAGCAGTAGCTGAAACTCCCCTTTTAGGCAGAGAGTGGTTCAGAGATAAGGGGAGGAAGGTCGTTCTTATCCTTGCAGCTCTGCCTCCCAGTTCTTCCCACACACGAGAAAAAAACTGCACACTTGAAAGGAGAAGCTGGAGCTTCTTGTGCATCTCTGTCTGGCAGGTGACTCACGTGTCTTCCTGTCCTGGAGCTTTCCTATTTCCAAACTTCAGGTATTCTTGCCTTTTGTTCAGTCTTGTCCTGAAATGCTTTGCCAGTGGAATTTTCCTCTCSATGCTGTTCTGCAGGTGTGAATTGTTCTCCTCCACAGAATGGGGAACAATGCTATAATGAAGTTGGAATTTTCAAATCATGATGTGACTTAGTTTTTTCTTCAAGTGCTCAGTGCTGTTCAGCCCCTGCATCAGTGTGGKTACTAATCCCACTAAAATTGGGGGAGCTGGGCTTGAGGGAAGAGGAAAAAAAAAAAAAAAGGCGTTCAGTGCTCCTCCCAGCCACTTGGGAAATGATCTCGTTGAAAAAAAAAAACCTCAGCAACAGAAAAAAAACCACATTTCCAGTTGATCAGTTCCTGGATCCAGTTTGTCAGGCTTGTGCTGACACAGCGAAGAGCAGSAACTCAGGCAGGGAGGAGGATGAGCACTGCCTCTTTTGGTGGGATAATTCATTTAAATGCCTGTCAGAGAAAACACTTGCATTGTTTCTGAGGACTCCAGAGTGGTGAGAATGATACAGATCAGTGAGAATTTTTGTCTTCAAGGGCAAACTGCTCCTCTTGACACTTCCTCTGGAGCTTCCATTTGGAAGTGGCTGGAACAGATAAATCACACARAATTCTTTTTGTGTGTGTGTAACTTAAAAACTTAGAGCTTCTTCAGATAAAATCAGCACTTATATTTGTCTCTGGTATTTGTTCAAGTTCTTGAAAGCAGTGTATTAAGGATAGGGAGAAAGAGAGGAATTAAGCAGGATTTTTTTAAACACTGCAGCATTTTGGTTTATCACCATCACTTTTGTGTCATTTAGTGCAGTGCAGCAAAGGAGTCACTTTGGAGACTGACTATAAAAGTCACAAAGCACAATTGTGATCATAATCATAAAAAACCCAAGCTGGCTTAAAGAAAAGAAGCACTTTGAACGTAACAGTCTGCTCCATGGATGAACATATGCCTTCTGTCCATCTCCATCACTAACAGAAGTGAGAGCTGGCATAACAGCATGCTGGTATTTTTGTGGGGAATCAGCTTGATCAAGGAACTCTTCAGGGATAAATATAGTGGCCAACTTTCTGTGCTAAACTTCAGAAAAGGGCTTTTCTGGAGCTTGCGTGAAGGGAAAAAAATCACTCTCTAAATGCACTTGTGTCTTTGAGTTGAGAAGATCTGCTGGTGTCTTGGAGGTGGGTTTTGGAATACCTGTCAATARAAATAACTCAAGCAATTGAATTTCTAACAGAAGTATTGAGCACCCAGTCCAGAATATACCTAATTTTTGTAAAAAATTTTGTCAACTTCCAAAGCATTKATTAAACTTGGTCAGAGTAAAAGAATTCCTTCAGGCTCTGTGTGCATGGTATAATTTCAGCGTGGTGGAGGGGAAGAGGTTCTGCTGTGGGAGGGGGGTGCCTGTGTTTTGGGTTTACTGGGGACCTCAACTCACCTGCTAGGGCAGTGAGGGCTTTAGATATGCTCTTGAGGAAGGTTTGAAGTTTTTTTGGTTTGGACTTTTGAAATCCTTTAGGGTTAGTCTKGGGCTAAAATCAGGCTCCTRCTKTGAGCACATCTTGAATYGAGGGTAAATGCTTGCRAGTTAAATGTTGTCTCTTCTGGTARTCTGAGATAAACTGAAGCTGTGATTTTATTTCTGAAGGCCCAACAAAGAAGACATGGGGAGCAGAGATGCTGAACTGCAGTGTTCAGCTGGAAGTGTTTCCATCTGGCAGCTGCTCCAACTACCCTGGTAGTAATTGCTGGGAGTTGTGCTGTGTGGTCCCCAGTCTGTCTTGATCTTCCAGGTAACCTTGGGTGAAAAAGGCAATGAACGGCCATATTACAAGAAAATAGAGATTACATTAGTATCTCATTTTGTATTCAGTTTATGTATTTTTCCCTTTTCAGCCTTATCTAACAGCCTGCTCTGTTAAATTCCAGGCTTGATATTGCTGTYAATGAATGGAGTAGATGTTCCAGCTATTTTAGTTTGTGAATTTGAAGATGCTGAGTAACTGATTATTGAGAGTTTTGTAAGAGRAAGAAACATAAAGGACATTGTTGTGGTGCCTGCTTTTGGAATAGGTTTCAAAATCTGGTGTTAACCAAGTTCAAAGTCATTATGAACAGCCTATCTGAATACAGAGCTGTTGAAACAACCATCTGGTTCACAGCCAGGAAAAGGAAGACAGGGACATCCTGATCCAGCAGATCCTGGATTAGAATTTGATGTGAAAATACTTGATGTAATATTGACTTAATTAGAATTTATGCATRGAAGTAAGTGATGGACAGGGCTGCTTGAAAAGAAGGAGGAGACTTTGTCCTTAGAAGTGGCTTTTCCTGGTTCCGGGTTTCCTGACTCTCAGTAGGGAACGTGTCTGCATGTTAAAACTTCTCAAGAACTTCCATGCAAACTTTCCTGTGCTCGTGTGGAGATACCTTGGATTAGTACCTGCCTTAAGAATTGAGAGGCATTGGTATGAATATTCTTGGACTGTTTATGCTGCTTCATTACACACTGATTTTCTGTCACCAGTGTTTCACATGGGGAGTGAGTAATGAATATATGTTCATTCATTTTAAGAAGGATCTTCAATGTCCCAAGTTTTGTTTTCTAACAAGTCTCTCATTTCACTTGTGTTGATCCCAAACCCAGAGTTCTTCAGTGTGTTCCAAGTCCTTGGCCCAAGGACCTGGAGCATTGTATTACCCTGTGAAAACTTACTGGGTTTGCTTTATGGATTACTTCAAGGAAGGTCTGTTACAGAAAGCTCTCCTTAGACAAAAATGTGTGCTGGTAATCCTACACCTCTACTGAAAAATGCTTTTAAAAATKCTCATGTAATTTTGTGTCCCTTCTTCACCTTTTCTCGGGTGCATTCGGATTTGCATTGGGCAGTTCCTCCTTAGCAAAATCCTMGGGGCTATCTTCACACAGTTGCTTTTTGATGATGTTCTTGTTGAGCTCGTCTTCAGGGCTGTGGATGAGTAAAGAGACTTTCTTTACTCCTTTTTCCACGCTTTGGTTTGCCCTAGGGAGTTCACCCCAAAAGAACAGGGCTGATAAGCACTGACCAGGGAGGAAAGCTCCTGGCTGATGAGCAGAGTTTSTCTCTCCATGTGCCTGGATGCTGCTTGCTTACTGGGCTATAAAACTGCTCAGGTGTCAGATGCATTTAGGCAGAGATAAAGACTTGATTCAGGAATGTTTTTATATTGTGCATTTAGCTTCTGTCTGGAGATGGATGGTGTGAGAATAAGAGGCTGCTGATAAAGTGGAGGTGATTGGTTCACAGCTCTTGGCTGGAGCGTTGCAGTCTCACTCCAAACAGAGCTTGCTTTTGACATTCCCTGTCCTCAGGTTCTGGCAAAAGTGCTGTAAGCTGAGTACTCTTGGGCTGAGCTTGTATGATCTGTTGGTGAATCCTCACATTTCTTTTAACTGCCGGGCATGATGGTGCTAGCTCTTAATTCAGTTGTGAAATTAATCACCTTTTTTTTATTGATCCTTGAATGAGAAATCATCTATGAAAATATTTCCATACAAAATCCAATTCYCCAGCTGTCTCTACCTCTTTGAGAATGCTTCTGTGGGCATGGAGTCCTTAGATTCCCTGATCCCACTGCATCCTGACAGTTCATTCAAGCTGCCATGGCATAGTGCTTCCATTTAGGAAGAACAGATCAGAGAAGGGTCTTATGAAGGRAATTGGGGAGGTTAATCCATCAGACAGCTCATAACTGAGTCTCTTGTCAACACTCACTCTTGAAACTTTATTTAGTGTTATGCAGTCTTTTAAATGGGCATAAAAAACCTCAGGATGTTTTAATTGTGGTGCTTTGAAAGGTGTTTAATTCAGATGCCTTTTCAAGATCTAAGTTCCCCTGGAGCTGTGGAAAACCTAGATCTCAAGGATACCATAAGGAATAGAATTTCATCCTYTCCAGMYTTGTGTCTTTACCAAAATGAGTAACACAAACTGTACAGAAAACACTGGAAGTGTCAGAAGGGTGTGGAATGCCTTGCTGCTGCCCTAGGCCTGGGGAAGAATAGGCTGGAGAGAAATCAAAGATCTGTCTTGGCAGAAAATTAGTCTTTGAGTGGGAAATCATCTTGGATGGTCAAAAAAAAGTTGTTACATAGTTGTTAGAGAAGAAAAATATGTGGCTTTGTCATCGAAGTTTCCTTGTCTGTGGGAGGCAACAGAGCTGGATCAAGGGGGGTGTGATAATGAGAATGGGCAGCAAGGATCATCTTGTGACTGTACATCTCACGTGAAAGCTCCACTGCAGCTTTTGGCTAGAAAGTCTGAAATTCTCAAAGAAAGACACTGAATTAAAAGGCTAACAGAATAAAAAACCAGAATAAAAGTATGTCTTCAGTATTGATCAGGTTAAAGCTCATCATCCCTGCACATCCCACYCCAATAAAGAAAATGAAAGGAAGAAAGTATGTTTCTTTTATTTGAAACTCAATAAGGTACCTGCCTGACGGATGTTGCAAATTTAGTCAGGCTGGCAACTGCCGAGCTTTAATTGCTACAAGAAGTGAAGAAAAAAAAAAACCCACAACATATACAACATGAAAACAAGGGGCTGCCTGAGTTTTGGGTATGGACTGATTTGTTTTTACGAGACCACCGAAGATTTAGAAGAAGGAGTTGGAGGAGAACCTGAAACAGTAGGTTTAAAGCTCATTTTGTTCTATATTGATATATAASTGAGGGACTTTAAAGATTTCACCTTAAAGATTGAATGTTGATAAACCCTCGTGCATTTAACTGGGGCACTGAGTACCCTTAGGGGYGTGTGTTTGGGGAAACATTCAGCTCTGACTTAGCTCTAAAGGGGTTTGARAAACTGCTCCTGTATCTTGCCATGGTTTTGGGTTTTTTTTTCCATGTTGGAAGAGGAAACTTGATCATTTGAGGGTWCTAATGACTGAATTTTTCCCTTGGTGAATTAACTGAGTTTTCTGATTTCAAGAGTATTTCTAATTAATGTGAAATGCTTATCTTGTGTTTGTAAGTGGACCTTGTTTGGATTTTTCATTGTGATAGGTACCTCAAATTTCAAAGTATTCCATATAACAGCAGGTTTTTGCCTCTGGGATTCTACATTTAGCAGATAATCAAAATGTCTCAAAATTTTGGCTGCAAACTCGCTCTGTTTTTTTCTTAACTGTCTCAGGAACTTTGAGATTCTGTGTGTCTACCTACTTTTGTAAAGCAAAATACTTGGGAAAGCTTGCTAAAGGGGGTAAATGAGTGATTATTTGTTCTGTATTGAAGGCTTGAAGACCTCTCCTTTTTTTCTTCTCAGAATGATTTGTTTTTTTTAGTAATTAATGCACCTCATGATTCTGCTGAATAAGGTGTTAGTAGCTGCRTGGGACAGGGTTTAAACAACCCAACCTTGACACTGTGCTCTGTGGCTCTGAAAACACACAAAAAAAGTGTGTTTATATGCTTTGGGCCAGTTGGTGACCAGTACTGCTCGATCAGCTGTAAATAGATAACAATGTGCTTTTGTGATATAAGAGTGGGAATTGTCTGATCAATTGTTCAATGCTCACATTTCTGGGTGCCAGAATCTGTCTCGGATCAATGGTTGAAATGCTTGTGCTTCAGGGTGACGTGATGCCAGTTCAAAATCCGTGGTGGCTTGCATGGTACTGGAAGGATGGAATGAAAAATCATCTTAAAAAACTGTCTGCAAGCTCTTGAGCGTGTACAGCTCTGCTCTGCATCAACAACTGTGCTCTTGTGAAGGTTTTTATTGTCCCTCTGCTCATTTCCACACAGGCTTTTCCAGTCTAAACCAGCAGTCTAAACCAGCTTTGATTTGTACCCATCCCCAGCTTTGCTTTGCCCAGAACACTCTCAGGATTCCCTTGGTTTAACACGCTTCATGTGGCTTGAAATAGGACTTTGTTCTCCATTTTTAGGACTGTCTSCTCAAGCTGTAATTCAGATGCTGTCTCTCCCACCTTCAGTGTGGGGAACAGAAGGGTTTTGTGTGTTTTGGGGATGTGATGGATGGACACAGCTCTGCTGCATGGTTTTAGGGTACCTCTTGATCAGGAGCAAAGGCTGACTTTGAGTAGTGGATGGTAATAAATGAGGGCACTGAGTGGATGGTGCCCTTCAGCATAAAGCTAAATAAAGATCRTTAGCTTTCAGGTAGGAGCTGAGAYGCTTCAAAGGGATAGTGTGTTTTATCTTTTCTAATCAAAAGGTTCAGGTAATTCCTACAGCTGGGCTTGGAAGGAAGGAAGGAATGGGTTTGTGTTTACCTGTGCTGAATTGAAAATATGTTTCCTGACCTGTGTGTAAAACCCAAAATCACACAGTAGAAATACAAAATAAATTAAATCACAGGGGTCTAAATATTTTTTTTTGTTTTCCCCTAAGAAGTTCTTATTTTATTTCTTCATTTTTCAGGAACAGAGTGGAAGTATGTATTAAAGCCTTTATACCACTATGAGATCTTCAATAAAACATAAAGAGTTGGGGATGGGCYTTTTGGAATTTGGTATTCCATACTACAAATATTTCTGAAGTATGAAAAGAAAGTATGCGATATGATTTGGCAAAGAAATGCTTCTTTCTAAGCCAGCATCAGAGAGCTGCAGATTAAGGTGGGCCAGGGGAGAGGAGAAGGGATTGGGTATTGAGGTTTTTGAGGTTTTGAGTGTGAAATTTGGGGTGTTTTGTTTGCTGCCCTCAAACCAATGTTGAGGGTGATTTGCTTTCAGTACCAGGAAGGTTCTTCAGAGCCCTCCTGGCTCACAAGTAGAACCTGAGTCCTCTCATCTCTCCTGGTGTAAGGCATGAATTATTCTTTAGTTTAGGGTTTTGTAAATGAAGTGATGCTATTGCAGACAGAACTGTAGTTTCCCAAGTGGGCTGGGAAATGATTCAGCTCTGCAGGTTCTGCTGTTCCTTCTTGTCCTGAAAATCTTGTGCTTGTTTCATGAGCTGGAGGAGCCCATGCTGTTGTTTGCCCCGTGTGGAGCTGCTTTTGTTCATGTGTAATGCTGTCTTTCCATTTCAAAATGTTTTTGGTGGTGTCATGTGTGAACTCTGTCTAGCTCAGTGCTGTTGTGTGTTTTAAGCTCTGGTCCTTATTTGGTTTTGTGGTCTTTTTGGTTTCTTTTTGGTTTGTTTGTTTCATTTTTGGGTGGTTTTTTGTTTTTTTTTTTAAATTTGTGTGTGTGATACAAGGTATCTGTTAATTCTTTCTGAGGCTCAGAAGACTGAATAACTTATCTTTTGAGACATGAGTGTTATGTGGGAGGTGGTGGCTGGTTTTTCTTTTTTCTTTATATATATATATATATATATACAAAGAAATCCTTCAAGCTGTCAGGAAGAGCTTTGTACTTGGGCTAATGTTTGTGTGTTGCTGCTGGATTTCATGTACATGAACAGTTGCAAGGGGCTGCTGGAGATGTAGTAAATGCTGTCCTAAAAGCACACCTCCAGAGGAACCACGGAATCTTGTTCTGTGGTTCTTCCTTGAATTATTGTAAAACAGTGTAAAGTCTGGGRTGTTCCCTAAAATGGAAAAACAGTATGGGCAGCCTGGGCAGGTGCTGAGTTTGTGTAAAATAAGGGAGTTCGTGATAGATTGAGTAGGATTTAATTCCCATTTTTGGTGGTTAAATAATATTTTTAAGGGAAGGATGTAGCTTTGCCTAAAATTTATACTGATCAGCTAGAATTTCTCTTTGTGATGTTATTAGCCACTCTGGCCAGCTTTCTAAACTCAGGTAAGAATATTTTTGCTGTTAAGTGAGAGTTTAATCGATGCTATCTTTGAAAAAAAAATTCTAATTGCGAAAAACAAAGTGATTCCTATGATCATTTCTTCAAGTCAAAATGKGAATTTAATTCCTTTGGCCATAAGACTCCTTTGTGCTGTGCTAAAATGACATCATAAGAGAGGAGATTTTTGTGGGGTTGACAAGATTTATTATGCTGCATGTTTTGAACTGGAAAATGAGTTCTTTGGAGAGCTGCAGATATGATTGCTCAGTGATTTTGACCTGCTGCATGCAGAATTGGTATCGCTGTCACCTGGGGTTGATGGAATATGTAAAATATCATGTTGTGGTGTTTTGGGTGAGGCAGAGGAGTGTGTGGGTAAGAGGTGGATACTCATCTTGGTGGGTAGATGATGTGATGCTTCTCAAAGCTACATTGTGGACACCTTGCTCCATGCGGTCAGTGCCTTTTTCTATTGCTGTCGTAGCCTGTTTGTGGGATTGCTGCCACCCTGGAGCTGGCTGGARGAGGAAAGGATGAGCAGCACTTAAAGAGATTCAGGAGGTTTTGGTGTAATGGGAAGACAGGTCATAGCACGGAAACAAATGTGSCATGGCACGGATCTAAGGGCTGGGGGTTCTGCGAGTTCACGGCGGGGRATGGGGTGAAATGATCCACGAGACACGTAAAAACGAGCAGTTTCCGCTGGGGTTTTTGACGTTTATTCTGGCATTCTTGCAGCGCCGAGGTGCGCAGGCCGGGCGTTGGGGAGCGGTGCGGTGCGGTGCGGAGCGGAGCGGAGCGGTGCGCAGCCCCCCCCGCGCGCGGGTGGTAGGCGCCGGGTGCGCACGGGGTGGAACGGTCCATTTCCTGTTCCCGTGCTGGCGGCGGGGGGGGCCCAGCCGTGAGGGAGGGAGGGAGGCAGGGGGCGGCGGGGCATGGCGGCGGCGCGGTGAGGCGGGGCGCGGGCGGCCGCGATGGAGGCGTACGTGCTGGAGGACATCCTGGAGGTACGGCCGGGACACGAACAAAGGGGGCCGGGCCATCGCGGGGGGCCTGGGGCCGGCGCCCCGGCCGTTGGGGCTGCGGCGCTCGCTGGGGCCCGGGGAACGGGGCCGGCCACCGGCGCTGCCCCCCCAGCCGGGAGGGGTCCGGGACACCAACCCCGGGGTGACATTGCGGTCACATTACCGGCATTTCAGCCACCGCCTGCCTGAACTCTGCCTCTTTGAATCTTTATTTGTGCCAGTGTTTCCGTTTCATACATCATGCAATTACAGAATGGCTGGGCTTGCAAGGGACCCTGAAGATCATCTTATTTCAGCCCTGTGCTATGGACAGGGACACCTTCYCCTATCCCAGGCTGCTCCAAGCCCTGTCCAGTCATTCCTTGGACACTGCCAGGGATCCAGGGACACCCACAGCTCCTCTGGGCACCCTGTGCCAGGGCCTCCCACCCTCACAGGGGAGAATTGCTTCCTAATGTCTAAGCCTGCTCTTAATCAATTTGAACCCATTCCCCCTTGTCTTGTCTTTCAACACACTCTTTTAAGTAGACTCTCCTCCTCTTTCCTGTAAGTTCCCTTCAGGTRCTGGAAGGCTGCAATTTGGTCACCTCAAAGCCTTTTCTTTTCCAAGCTGAACAGTCCCAATTCTCTCAGCCTTTCTTTGTAGCAAAGGGGCTCCATCCCTCTGATCACGTTGGTGGTCTCCTCTGGATTTGCTCCAACAGCTTCATGTCCTTCCTGTGCTGGAGACCCYRGAGCTGGAGGCAAGRCTTGGGGTGGGGTCTCAGCAGAGCAGAGAGGCACATTTGTTGCACTATGTAATTTCTATTACTGCATTTCCAGTTGTGTAAATGTAGCCTGTTCTTGCTTCCTCTACAGAAGCAGATCTCCTTCTACAGCAGTGATTTATTATGAAATAAATGACATTATCCCTTCATGTAATGGTAAGCTGGAAGTGCCCTTTCAACCAAATGGAGATACCAGCCTAGAAATCATAGAGTGAAGCAGGTCTCTGTTACAGGTTATATTTGCTGTAATAGTTCAAGGAAGTATTTCCTGGCCAGAGTGTCCAAGGCCACATGGGACAGGGTTTGGAGCAACCTGGGATAGTGAAAGGTGTCTGTGCCCATGGCAGGGGAGTGGAACGAGATGAGTATTATGGTCCCTTCCAAACCATTTTATGTTTCATTGAAATACCTTYTTCTTGTTCCTGTGGTTTTTCAGGTTTTGCAAGAAAAAACATGATTTTGTTGCTAGCTGACTTGTCAAAATATTTGCATGCATTCTTTATTGTAACCAGAAGCTGCAACCTTACTAGCTGCTATCAGAATTCCAACAAAATAGTTCTGCTGCTGCTGCTGCTAGTCCTGTAGGCTTTTTCCTCTAGCAGCCACACTTAGGTTGCCCTAAAATTTTTGATCAGTATTGGTATTAACTTCCATGTGGACTTTGGAACTGTTYAACATAATTACATCCAGAGTATTAACTCAGCTGTTCACTTTGTGCTGAATAAACTGGCACAGATGTATGAGCAAGACATTTTCACCAGTGTCTGTGTGTGTGGCTGGGTTTGTGTGGGGTGCTAGGAAGAGCAATAGTGAACTGGGCTTTGTGCCATCAGACAGATATTTCAGTACTTCACTTGCTTCATTGCATATTGAAAGCTTTTTCTTTTTTTGTTCTTCATTTTAACCACAGTTGTCATTTGTAGCTTATTAATAAGGTGCTTATCAGTAGTCCAGTTTGGAAGGGCAGCTGGAAAGTTAATTTTGTTATAACAGAATTTTGGAGTTGTTGTGTGGACTGAGCAATTACATCTTGCTTCTCAGTGGGGTGTGGTGGCSTTTCTTCTGATAATTTTGTCACACATTCTCTTCCTGTTCTCAACAGCAGCTGGATCCAGGTAAAACATCCTCAGGAATTGAGCATGGCTTGTCTGGCTTTAGATGTGTGTGAACTATGGTTGAGTCAGTTCATGCATCTCTCAGATATTCTGGCAGTGGAATCTATTCATGRTTTCTTAGCACATCACCAGAAGCAACACAATTGTCTTGTGTTCCAGGAAGTGTCCAGAAGCACAATCTATAGTTCTCTCCAAACTTGTTTCTCTTGTAACTTTGAAYAGTCTGTTTATTGTGTGTGTCTTATTTTTCCATTTCAGGGCTTTTTTTTCTCCCACAGAGCAGTTTCTGGTGCTCATTCCAAGACAGCAGKGTGAAGATGGAGAGAACTGCTCTTGCTTGGGTAGCAGGATCTGTCATCTCTGTTGTTTTGAACATACTTGGTGTTGCTTAGTATTTAATTACATTCAGAGTGATCAGACCTTGCCTCTTCAGCAAATGTTCAAGACTATTTTCCCTCTAAGTTGGTTATAACTTGAAACAAGAGAAAAAAAGGTATTTTCTGTGGTGTGYTGGTTGTGTTGTGTTACCAAAGAGACTGAGGTTCTGTTGGTGTTAGTGGTCCCTACTGCAAGGGGTGCTTCTGGGGCCAAAATCACTGCTGAGTGATAAAACAAAAGTAAGGCTTCAGCAAGTTTAATGCAGCTGGAGGCAGACATGGCTGTCAGCCCAGAGGATTTCACACAGCATTCTGGCTGCCCTGTGCTTAGGCCACCTTCAGAGAAGGTTCACTTGGTGCAGAACTGGAGCTGGCTTTGCTGCTTTTCAGCTGAAGATGAGYGTTGTCTTGGCTCTGTCACTTCAATCTGGCATTGAAAGCTTTGTATGGAAATACAGGTGAATAAAATGACAGCGCTGTGGGATTAATCTGCAGTTAACTTCTGCTCATTTGGTTCTTTTGCTCCTGTATCTTGACCATATTTGTTTGTTGATGTGTGATTTTATGGGCACAAGGCTTTTTTTGTTGGTTTAAGCTTTCATGTTTTGGCTTGTGTGTGCCAGTGAAGGAGTAATTGCGTTAGAGGAGACCTTAGTATGGTATTCAGAGTAGGTGTAAACCTGTAGTTGTGCTTTTGATGCTTGAGTTAGCCAAGAGAAGCACTTTACTGAGTGGGAAAATAGGAGATAAATTCTGTCCTGACAGATCAGGATGTGGTCTGTGTTGTGCACTGAACTCAGGCTCATAGTTCAGAAATCCACTTAGGAAGCTTTGGACACTGGAGGGGTAAATTTATATTCCCTGTGTTGATTTGAGACTTTTCAAGAGCAGCAGCCACGTGCTCTGACCTTCAGGTACTTCAAAAGCTCGTTTGTGCTTGGCTTTAGGGAGACAGGCTGGAGTCTAGCACAGGCCCACATGTGGCAGTTGCTTTATGTCCTTACTAAGTGCTTTTATGTCCTTCAGATTTCTAGCTTAAGGTAAATCTCTTCCTGCTACATTGAACTGAAACTCAAAATCACTGGGAAAAAAGCTTCATTTGTTACTGTGATGTTGGGAGTATCTCCTGACTGCAGAAGGGTTTTTAAAATTTAATTTTGTACTGGAATCATGGGAACAATTTAATCATGTCCAAGATCCTACCTTGGTTTCTTTGTATATAGCTGCCATTGGTGCAGGTGACAGGTGATGTAGTATGAAAGGATCAGGTGTTACACCTTAAATTGTCTAGCTGAGCCACAGTGAGGACAGCAGAGCAGAGTTTAGGGGTGACTACAAGATTTCCACAGAGCAGAGRCTGCCCTGCTTGAGCACACAGGTGCTCCATGAAACACTGGTGGAAGGGAGAGCAAACATTGARTAGGAGAGTCGTGTCTGCAGTGCACATTCAGAGATCAGGGAGGCCTCTGTAATGCAATTTTTCTTTTTTTTTTTTTTAGCAGGCCCAGTCTTTTAATATGTAGTCTCTTGGTCTGAAGATTACAATCAGCATTGTATCTGATAATAACACTATATATGCAGTATTTGATTATAAGTAGCCTTCCCATTTTCTGACTCTCGAACAGATATTGAGATTAATCCATTCCCTGTTTTCTTTCTCACAGTTTCTCTTATTAATATTTTCTGGTTTACTTTTTACCTGTTTTCCTGTCTTTAAAAGGAATTTTTCCAAGTGAAGTTAGTGTAGGCTACTAATGTGCACCAGTATTTCCTAGTGATCTTGGTCATAGAATATCCTTTGTTGGAAGGGATCCACCAGGTCCCGCTGAAGTCTCACTTCCCACTGAAGTCCTGCTCAAAATCCATTTGTTCAGAGGTTGTTGGGACAGCCTCTGGATGCATTCTTTTCCAGTAAGCTGGAGCCCTGCTGTAGTATCCCTTTTGCTGAGGCACCATTGTTAAGTGTGACCCACATCTAGCCCCAGCAGGTGAATATTGGAGCTGATGTTCCTGTGTCTGAGGCTGTAGTATGAGGAGGAGAAGGAGCAATTCCCCCACAATCAGCACAGCACCCAGACATCCACACAGGAGCAGGAGAAAGCTTCCTTGCAATAACTCTTGTGTCCCTCCAAAGGGCTCTTTCTCCATCATTGTTTAGTGCTTTCAAGCAAACCATGACAAGGTGATTCCACTTCCCTTGGAGCTGCTCTCTGCATCATTCTGCCTCCTCTGCCTGTTCTTCCTGTGAGTGAGGCAAAGGGCTGAGAAAAAGTATGTATTGAATCTTCCTAGAAAAGCAAATCCTGTTCTGGATTTCTGTTACTTTCCTCCTTTCAGGTGATTTGCTAAACCTGTTGTGCTGAATAGGGAGCTGGTCCTGGGTTTCTTTGTGTGGCAAATGGGACTGAAAATCTGGTAGATACAATTTCTCTGGGTTTTAAGTTGTTTCTTCTTGACTTGAAGGAAGATGTTACAGACTTATTTTTGTAATTTGAAACCATGCTTGTTATTTATGCTTTATTGCTCTATCTGTTTCAGTAACAGTAATATGAAAWTGCAATTAGTGTGTGAGAAACCTCTAGGTAACTAACTTCATACTGGSTAACTGCTGTTTAAAAGGTCAGTACCATTCAGTGGTTGTGTCTGCCAGTGAGGGTCTTACTAAGTGGGAAATCTTAACAAAGGTCTTGACTAGCAGGTGGGGTCAGTTCATCAGCAAASATCTCTTCAGACCCAGGCCCTTCATCTTTCTAGCTATTGGTTCAGCTTGAGTCCTGAATCAAAAACAGTGAGAAAATTGAGATAGACATTTCAGACAGGTGAATTTATTTATATTTTTTCCTTTTTTTTTTCACCCCTTCATACATCCTGTCTTTAAACGTTCACAGAAGTGTGTAAAGAGGTTGTTTTCATGGCCAAGGTGCTTTTTTTCCTGCATGTGCCTGAAATCTCTTCAGGTCTTTGCCTGGCTGGAGTTTGCTGGCTGTGTTGACTGATAGGAAGTCACATGCTCTAAAGCTGAAACCCACACTCAAAACAACCTGTTGCACTGCCTTGGCCTCAGAATCCTGCAAGAGGGAAGTCCAGGGAACTGGCTGGTATAAATTGTGTTTCTTTGTCACTTTATGGCCATGTAAATATGGAATAAATAAGATTAAATATCTTCATGAAACAGATGTGATCAGAAGCATTAAGGGGAGAATAGAAATAATAACTGTGGTGGTGGTGATTGGAATTGTGGTGGTGGAAGGGAATTGGCACATGATGTTTATATGTAACATGGGAAGAAAACATCAAAAAGGAAAGATTCCTCTTGAACTTGCTGTCTTTGCCCTTAAACATTGATTTAATTTTTTTAAATATAACCTCTTTTTGAAAAGATAGGAAAAATAGATATATTTGGATTTAGTTCATACTTGTGTGTTGCTTTAACTATCTTCACAAGTCTGTTCATTTACCGTACATTAAAAACTGTTCAAATTCTTTCAATGTGCTGCAGCTTTCAGTTGGGTGTGCCAAATAGAGCAAAAAGATTGTAATTCATTTATTAGGTATGCCTAACAGTAGTTTGTATTGAAGGAAGAATTCAGGGACTGTCAAGCTTGTCAGAATTTTAACCAAATGAGTTGAAATTATTAGAAATAATTCCTTCTGTGCTCGGTTCCCCAGGCAGTAACAATAGGAATTCTAATCAGATACTGAATCCAACTGTCTCCTGCTGTAACTTTATCCTTTCACTTCTCATCGTAAGAGAAGATTGGTGAACTAGGCCATACTGGTTCCTTCATTGAAAAAAATACTTCCATTGTAAATGCCAAAAAAGGARAGGAAATCTGCATTATGATTCAGCTGCTTCATTTCACTCCTTTGTTGGGCTCAGTTTTTGTGTGTGTAAGCGTGGTTGGTGGTTTGGGGTAGTGGCACAGCTATTTGTTCATGTAACCTTGTAGGACAGGGATAAATACCAATGAATTAAACTGGAGTAACTCAAAGTATTTTCAAAGCTCTTGACCTAACTAGTCATATCCTCCCAAACGATTTTTGGTTAACATTATTAATGTCTCTACATAATTCTTGCAATTGGTTATGCTGCTTGGTGATAGATACCAGCAATTTTTAATATCAATAATTATTTCAGCAGGATAATGACATGAAGAAATGTAGATATCCTGTAAAAATCTCTGGTTTCTACTATCCCCAGCTGATCCTGGTAGATCACATTGGATGTGGGCTGCAGAACTGTTGGAAGCAGGATAAAAGCAAGTTCTTGTCTTCTGCACGGGAGCAAAAACAGGATTTCCATAGTTGGCCATAAATGGAATCTTAGGGTAGGGTTTGGTTTTTTGGGATGAACCCTTTCCCTTATACTCACTTAAAACACTTCCGAAGCCATTCTTGAGTCTCCAGGTTGTGCTGTGATGGTGAAATTAGAGAAATATTTGAAAACTCTATCCTTCCAGTAACAATCATCTCTCCCATGCTGTATTTCTTGTTTCTARTGTGCATTAGTGTCCCCACCTTCTGTCCATCAGTCACTTAGTGTAGCATGGCTTGAGTCAAAGAGCTAATGCCTGGTGTCAAGAAAGATGAGTTGTGGAGCAAAGAAACCACATTTCTTGKTTTTTTCAGAGCTTGGAATTGTGTTTTTCATTAAGACCATGAAGAGAGGGAGGGAGTCCTCTTGTAGGGTGTCCTTTCAGTGAACTGGTTCTCTTAATTGCTTTGGGGATGGGAAGGGAAAGCTCTGACTAAGCCAA